>NC_090649.1:382100067-382227350 GCF_040937935.1 Hyperolius riggenbachi | reverse complement strand
ATTGTCCGATACTTCCTGCCTGGGTGACACCCAGTGCTCTGCTCTTCACTATTTCCATGTTTTCCTGCACTGGAGTGCATTGTAAATATCCTCTCTTCCAGACTCTACCAGGATGACAGTGATGCTGAAATACTCCTACAAGGTCAGTTTGCCATATTTTAGATATCTAATAGTGCTAAGCCTTGAATCTTTCAGAAATCTAGCCTGCTCCCCTTATTCTTTACTGCAGTGGTTCCCAACCTTTTCCGGCCGGGGAACACTGTCTGACCAAATTTTTCTCTGGGGAACGGCGCGGGGGGGGGGGGGGGGGGGGGGGGGGGGGGGATGCGGCCCCCGGTTGTTTGCGTGACCTAGTGGACAGTGCCGTGCGCAGCAGGCTATGGGGGGGGGGGGGGGGGCTGGGGTGCGGCTGCATAGCTAGCATAGTTGCCCCAGTGTAGGGAGTTTAGTTGCCTCAGTGTAGCTAGTATAGTGCCCCAGTATAGTGCCCCAGTATAGCCAGTATAGTGCCCCAGTATAGTGCCCCAGTATAGCTAGTATAGTGCCCCAGTATAGACAGTATAGTGCCCCAGTATAGACAGTATAGTCCCCCAGTATAGCTAGTATAGTGCCCCAGTATAGCCCCCCAGTATAGCTAGTATAGTGCCCCCAGTATAGCGCCCCAGTATAGCCAGTATAGTGCCCCAGTATAGCCCCCCAGTATAGCTAGTATAGTGCCCCAGTATAGCCAGAATAGTGCCCTAGTATAGTGCCCCAGTATAGCTAGTATAGTGCCCCAGAATAGTGCCCCAGTATAGCCAGTATAGTGCCCCAGTATAGCCCCTCAGTATAGCTAGTATAGTGCCCCAGTATAGCCAGTATAGTGCCCCAGTATAGCGCCCCAGTATAGCCAGTATAGTGCCCCAGTATAGTGCCCCAGTATAGCCAGTATAGTGCCCCAGTATAGCCAGAATAGTGCCCCAGTATAGTGCCCCAGTATAGCTAGCATAGTGCCCCAGAATAGTGCCCCAGTATGGCCAGAATAGTGCCCCCAGTATAGCCAGTATAGTGCCCCAGTATAGCTAGTATAGTGCCCCAGAATAGTGCCCCAGGTATAGCCAGTATAGGGCCCCAGTATAGTGCCCCAGTATAGTCAGTATAGCCAGTATAGTGCCCCAGTATAGTGCCCCAGTATAGCCCCCCCAGTATAGCTAGTATAGTGCCCCAGTATAGCCAGAATAGTGGCCCCAGTATAGCTAGCATAGTGGCCCCAGTATAGTGCCCCAGTATAGCCAGTATAGTGCCCCAGGATAGTCAGTATAGTGCCCCAGGATAGTCAGTATAGTGCCCCAGGATAGTTCCCCCCACCCGTCCCCGCCGCTGTTATTACCTTAACAGCTGCCGCCCCTCCCCTCTCCGGCGCGTGTATATTTCAAGCAGCGTATCTCCAGCTGCTCTGTGTGATGCGGAAAGAGGCAGGGCTCGGTTTCCATAGTAACGGCGATACATATCGCCGTTACTATGGAAACCGAGCCCTGCCTCTTTCCGCATCACACAGAGCAGCGGGAGATACGCTGCTAGAATAAAAACATGCGCTGGAGAGGGGAGAGCGGCCGCTGCTAAGGTAATAGCAGCGGCGGTCGCGGGGACGTGCGGGAGGGGGGATAAGAGGACGGCACACCAGGCAACGTTCCGCGGCACATTAGTGTAGCTAGTATAGTGCCCCAGTATAGTGCCCCAGTATAGCTAGTATAGTGCCCCAGTATAGCTAGTATAGTGCCCAGTATAGACAGTATAGTGCCCCAGTATAGACAGTATAGTCCCCCAGTATAGCTAGTATAGTCCCCCAGTAATAGCTAGTATAGTGCCCCAGTATAGCGCCCCAGTATAGCCAGTATAGTGTCCCAGTATAGCCCCCCAGTATAGCTAGTATAGTGCCCCAGTATAGCCAGTATAGTGCCCCAGTATAGCCAGAATAGTGCCCCAGTATAGTGCCCCAGTATAGCTAGTATAGTGCCCCAGAATAGTGCCCCAGTAATAGCCAGTATAGTTGCCCCAGTATAGTGCCCCAGTATAGCCCCCAGTATAGCTAAGTATAGTGCCCCCAGTATAGCCAGTATAGTGCCCCAGTATAGCACCCCAGTAAAGCCAGTATAGTGCCCCAGTATAGTGCCCCAGTATAGCCAGTATAGTGCCCCAGTATAGCCAGAATAGTGCCCCAGTATAGTGCCCCAGTATAGCTAGTATAGTGCCCCAGAATAGTGCCCCAGTATAGCCAGAATAGTGCCCCAGTATAGTGCCCCAGTATAGCTAGTATAGTGCCCCCAGAATAGTGCCCCAGTATAGCCAGTATAGTGCCCCAGTATAGTGCCCCAGTATAGTCAGTATAGCCAGTATAGTGCCCCAGTATAGCCAGTATAGTGCCCCAGTAATAGTGCCCCAGTATAGTCAGTATAGCCAGTATAGTGCCCCAGTATAGTGCCCCAGTATAGCCCCCCCCCAGTATAGCTAGTATAGTGCCCCAGTATAGCCAGAATAGTGCCCCAGTATAGCTAGCATAGTGCCCCAGTATAGCCAGTATAGTGCCCCAGGATAGTCAGTATAGTTGCCCCAGGATAGTCAGTATAGTGCCCCAGGATAGTTCCCCCCGCCCGTCCCCGCCGCTGTTATTACCTTAACAGCTGCCGCCCCCCTCCCCTCTCCGGCGCGTGTATATTTCAAGCAGCGTATCTCCAGCTGCTCTGTGTGATGCGGAAGGAGGCAGGGCAGCGGCTTCCTGTAACGGCGATATGTATCGCCGTTATTATGGAAACCGAGCCCATGCCTCTTTCCGCATCACACAGAGCAGCCGGGAGATACGCTGCTAGAATAAAAACATGCGCTGGAGAGGGGAGAGCGGCCGCTGCTAAGGTAATAGCAGTGGCGGTCGCGGGGACGTGCGGGAGGGGGATAAGAGGACGGCACACCAGGCAACGTTCCGCGGCATATTAGTGTAGCTAGTATAGTGCCCCCAGTATAGTGCCCCAGTATAGCTAGTATAGTGCCCCAGTATAGACAGTATAGTCCCCCAGTATAGCTAGTATAGTGCCCCAGTATAGCCCCCCAGTATAGCTAGTATAGTGCCCCAGTATAGTGCCCCAGTATAGCGCCCCAGTATAGCCAGTATAGTGCGCCAGTATAGCCCCCCCAGTATAGCTAGTATAGTTGCCCCAGTATAGCCAGTATAGTGCCCCAGTATAGCCAGAATAGTGCCCCAGTATAGTGCCCCAGTATAGCTAGTATAGTGCCCCAGAATAGTGCCCCAGTATAGCCAGTATAGTGCCCCAGTATAGCCCCCCAGTATAGCTAGTATAGTGCCCCAGTATAGCCAGTATAGTGCCCCAGTATAGCGCCCCAGTATAGCCAGTATAGTGCCCCAGTATAGTGCCCCAGTATAGTGCCCCAGTATAGCAGTATAGTGCCCCAGTATAGCCAGAATAGTGCCCCAGTATAGTGCCCCAGTATAGCTAGTATAGTGCCCCAGAATAGTGCCCCAGTATAGCCAGAATAGTGCCCCAGTATAGTGCCCCAGTATAGCTAGTATAGTGCCCCAGAATAGTGCCCCCAGTATAGCCAGTATAGTGCCCCAGTATAGTGCCCCAGTATAGTCAGTATAGCCAGTATAGTGCCCCAGTATAGCCCCCCCCCCCCCCAGTATAGCTAGTATAGTGCCCCAGTATAGCAGATAGTGCCCCAGTATAGCCAGCATAGTGCCCCAGTATAGTGCCCCAGTATAGCCAGTATAGTGCCCCAGGATAGTCAGTATAGTGCCCCAGGATAGTCAGTATAGTGCCCCAGGATAGTTCCCCCCGCCCGTCCCCGCCGCTGTTATTACCTTAACAGCTGCCGCCCCTCCCTCTCCGGCGCGTGTATATTTCAAGCAGCGTATCTCCGGCTGCTCTGTGTGATGCGGAAGGAGGCAGGGGCAGCGGCTTCCTGTAACGGCGATATGTATAGCCGTTACTATGGAAACCGAGCCCTGCCTCTTTCCGCATCACACAGAGCAGCCGGGAGATACGCTGCTAGAATAAAAACATGCGCTGGAGAGGGGGAGAGCGCCCGCTGCTAAGGTAATAGCAGCGGCGGCCGCGGGGACGTGCGGGAGGGGGGATAAGAGGACGGCACACCAGGCAACGTTCCGCGGCACCTATGTGCCGCGGAACACTGGTTGAAAAACGCTGCTTTACTGTATGACAAGGCTGTTAATATAGTAGAAAAAAAAAAAAAAGAAAGAAATGGAGGTGCTCCTTCCTTGGACCCATTTCCACTTATGTGAATCCTCCGTGTTTCCCTGCATGTAAATTTGCATGCATGTGAAAGAAGACTGAACGGAATGCAACATTTAAACACATCGTGCATCTGAATCTCTATAGCCATGCATGGCATCGCACCACGTCCTGCAAGGGGCATACTATGCACAGTGGGAAATGAGACCCTTAGAGCCAGGGGTTCCCAACCTTTTTGGAGTCGTGACACATCAAACCAAACGTTCAGATCTCCGTGACACGTAGACTAAATGCATGTAATGAGAGACAGCGTTTCCCCACTAAATGCACATAAGAGACAGCGTTTCACCAGTAAATGCAGGTAATGACAGACAGCCTTTCACCAGTAAATGCACCTAATGAGAGACAGCGGTTTCCCCAGTAAATGCACATAATAAAAGACCTCTTTTCACCAGTAAATGCACAAATAAGAGAACAGCTTTTCACCAGTAAATGCACATAATAAGAGAGAGCTTTTCACCAGTAAATGCAACATAATAAGAGACAGCTTTTCACCAGTAAATGCACATAATGACAAACAGCCAGTTGTCCCCAGTATATGTAGCCAGGAATATATATGTGCCCCAGTATATGTAGCCAGGGATATATGTGCCCAGTATATGTAGCCAGGGGTATATGTGCCCAGTATATGTAGGCAGGGGTATATGTGCCCAGGATATGTAGCCAGGGGTATATGTGCCCAGGATATGTAGCCAGGGGTATATGTGCCCAGGATATGTAGGCAGGGGTATATGTGCCCAGTATATGTAGGCAGGGGTATATGTCCCCAGTATATGTAGGCAGGGGTATATGTCCCCAGTATATGTAGGCTGGGGTATATGTCCCCAGTATATGTAGGCAGGGGTATATGTCCCCAGTATATGTAGGCAGGGGTATATGTCCCCAGTATATGTAGGCAGGGGTATATGTCCCCAGTATATGTAGGCAGGGGTATATGTCCCCAGTATATGTAGGCAGGTGTATATGTCCCCAGTATATGTAGGCAGGTGTATATGTCCCCGGTATATGTCCCCAGTATATGTAGCCAGAGGTATATGTCCCCAGTATATGTAGCCAGGGGTATATGTCCCCAGTATATGTAGGCAGGTGTATATGTCCCCGGTATATGCCCCCAGTATATGTAGCCAGGGGTATATGTCCCCAGTATATGTAGCCAGGGGTATATGTGCCCAGTATATGTATTCAGGGGTATATGTCCCCAGTATATGTAGGCAGGGGTATATGTCCCCAGTATATGTAGGCAGGGGTATATGTCCCCAGTATATGTAGGCAGGTGTATATGTCCCCAGTATATGTAGGCAGGTGTATATGTCCCCGGTATATGTCCCCAGTATATGTAGCCAGAGGTATATGTCCCCAGTATATGTAGCCAGGGGTATATGTCCCCAGTATATGTAGGCAGGTGTATATGTCCACAGTATATGTAGGCAGGTGTATATGTCCCCGGTATATGTAGGCAGGTGTATATGTCCTCGGTATATGTAGTCAGGGGTATATGTCCCCAGTATATGTAGTCAGGGGTATATGTAGCCAGGGATATGTGCCCAGTATATGTAGCCAGGTGCCCCCCCAGGAGGAGAGAGCGAGGGAAGGAGAGCGGCACTTCAGGGTGCTCTCGCTCTCTCCTCCGGAACGAAGTGCGGTGGCTGGCAGAGGGGCGGAACTTACCTTCCGTGTCTCTGTCCCGTCTGGTCTCGTCGCCGGCGCGGGATGATTTGCCACTACTCTGGCCTGATCCAGACCAGAACAGCGGCTGCAGAGCCAGAACTTCCGGCCGGCGCATGGAGCGACACGGAAGGTAAGTCCCGCCCACTGCCAAGTGCCGCCAGCCCGCCACAGTTAGTATCGGAGGGGAGAGTGAGGGAGGCAGAGCACCCTAAGGTGAGAGAAGGGGGGGAGATGGCCCCCTTCTCCGCCGCTGCCCACAGTTCTTCTCCCTCCACTGCGCTTCCCCTCCGAGAGCCACGACACATACCCAAAGCTGCCGCGACACATGTATGTGTCACGGCACATGGGTTGGGAACCACTGCCTTAGAGGGTAGAATTAGAATTTTCCGAGGGTGTGGAAGGAAACTTATGGAGAAAGATGTGCCTGAACTGAGCTCCCGCACCCCAATCCTGGTACTGTTAAATCCAACATTTTTAAGGAAGCCCCTGTTAAACTATTGTTCCACTTGCATTACACCCCTGTTAAACTGCACAAATCGTACCCTACCGTCTCACTCAATTGCTTTTGAGGTGGTGGAACATTGAGGCTCTCTTGTACGTATATTTCAGGAGTATCCTGTTGTTAGTTCCTAAGTTACTAAGTTCTGGGCTGATTGGTGTGCCAAGTTTGAAGCGGTCTTTCTTTTCCTGATCTCTCTGAATGCCTCAGATGCTCTCCTGCACCTTCACAATCATGATGTTCCAGGAGGTTTTCATGTTATGTACAGATGTATGCTGTTTGTTAACCACTTGAGGACCACAGTGCTAAACCCCCCTAAAGACCAGGCCATTTTTACTGAAATGGGCCACTGCAGCTTTAAGGCCAAGCTGCAGGGCCGCATAACATACCACACAAGTGATTCCCCCCTACTTTTCTCCCCACCAACAGAGCTTTCTGTTGGTGGGATCTGATCGCCCCCCAGATGTTTGGTTATTTTTTTTACAAATATTTATGGGTTTGTTTTTTTTTACATTTATGTATTTTTATTTTATTTTTTCGCACCCCCTCTCCCTCCTCCGGCCAGCCTTCAGCCTATCAGTGCCGATTGCTCTCTTATACCACAGGGGGGGGGGGCTGTCCTCAGTACAGTGCTGCTGTAGATCGCAGCGCTGTACTAAGTAAAAAGACGGCGGTTTCACCGTCTAACAGTCTCATGAGCGGCGATCGCTGCTGGGAGACTGAAGGCAGGGCGGAGCTCCGCCTCCCAAGCAGGAGATGCACACGCAGCCTGCGCGTGATCTCCTGCAGTAACCGACCCCAGGACTTGACGACAATTGGCGTTAGGCGGTCCTGGGGCTGCCGCCGAAGTCACGCCCATTGGCGTGACACGGACGTTAGGTAGTTAAAGCAGACTTGAACTCAGAACTTCCTCTCTGCTCTAAAGATAAGCAACATTATAATAACCTTTAAAGAAAAACATTTCTTTGTTACAGCTGATACAAATCCTGCAATAAAACTGCAGTGTCTACTTCCTGCTTTCATGGAAGCAGACATAGGGCTAACATCCAGTGTTTACAAATTAGCAGCAGAGGCAGCCAGCTGACCTTTCTTAGAGATCAAATTACAGTTGTGATTAGTCATAGATTTAGGGGGAATCAGACAGGCTAAACTCGTTAAATACATACAGGGTGCATTTCTCTCTGTTTTCCTTGTGTCCTGTGCAAGAGTTCATTCAGGCCCACTTTAACTACTTCCCGACCGCCGTATAGACAAATGGCGGCCGGGAAGCAGACGCCGCAAGGACCGCCGTATTGACAAATGGCGGCGGTCCTTGTTTGGGCATGGGCGGAGCGATCGCGTCATCCGTGATGCGATCCTCCGCCTCCGCCTGTCGCCGCTCACTCGCCGCAACATCCCGCCGGCCACCCTAGTCTGCACCAAGCACACTGATTTTCTCCCCCCCCCCGCCCCAGATCGCCCACAGCACCCATCAGACCCCCCCCTGCCCACCCCCCAGACCCCTGTTTGCACCCAATCACCCCCCTAATCACCCATCAATCACTCCCTGTCACTATCTGTCAACGCTATTTTTTTTTATACCCCCCCCTGCCCCCTGCTCCCTCCTGATCACCCCCCCACCCCCCAGATTCTCCCCAGACCCCCCCCAGACCCCCCCCCCCCCATGCACTGTATGCATCTATCCCCCCTGATCACCTGTCAATCACCTGTCAATCACCTGTCAATCACCCGTCAATCACCCATCAATCACCCATCAATCACCCCCTGTCACTGCCACCCATCAATCAGCCCCTAACCTGCCCCTTGCGGGCAATCTGATCACCCCCCCCACACCAATAGATCGCCCGCAGATCCGACATCAGATCACCTCCCAAATCCATTGTTTACATCTATTCTCTCCTCTAAACACACACTAATTACCCATCAATCACCCATCAATCACCCCCTATCACCACCTGTCACTTTTACCTATCAGATCAGACCCTAATCTGCCCCTTGCGGGCACCCAATCACCCGCCCACACGCTCAGATTGCCCTCAGACCCCCCCTTATCAATTCACCAGTGCATTCATTACATCTGTTCTTCCCTGTAATAACCCACTGATCACCTGTCAATCACCTGCCAATCACCTATCACCCATCAATCACCCCCTGTCACCCCCTGTCACTGCCACCCAACAATCAGCCCCTAACCTGCCCCTTGCGGGCAATCTGATTACCCACCCACACCAATAGATCGCCCGCAGATCCGACATCAGATCACCACCCAAGCGCAGCGTTTACTCTCCTCTAAACACCCACTAATTACCCATCAATCACCCATCAATCACCCCCTATCACCACCTGTCACTGTTACCCATCAGATCAGACCCTAATCTGCCCCTTGCGGGCACCCAATCACCCGCCTACACGCTCAGATTACCCTCAGACCCCCCCTTATCAATTCGCCAGTGCAATATTTACATCTGTTCTCCCCTGTAATAACCCACTGATTACCTGTCAATCACCTGTCAATCACCTATCAATCACCCATCAATCACCCCCTGTCACTGCCACCCATCAATCACCCCCTGTCACTGCCACCCATCAATCACCCGCTGTCACTGCCACCCATCAATCAGCCCCTAACCTGCCCCTTGCGGGCAATCTGATCACCCACCCACACCAATAGATCGCTCGCAGATCCGACGTCCGATCACCTCCCAAGTGCAGTGTTTACATCTGTTCTCTACCCTAAACACCCACTAATTACCCATCAATCACCCCCTGTCACTGCTACCTATCAGATTAGACCCCTATCTGCCCCTAGGGCACTCAATCACTCGCCCACACCCTCAGAATGCCCTCAGACCCCAGCCCTGATCACCTCGCCAGTGCATTGCTTGCATCTATTCCCCCCTCTAATCACACCTTGAGACACCCATCAATCACCTCCTGTCACCCCCTAGCACACCTACCCATCAGATCAGGCCCTAATTTGCCCCGTGTGGGCTCCTGATCACTCGGCCAAACCCTCAGATCCCCCTCAGACCCCCTTCCGATCACCTCCCCAGTGCATTGATTGCATCTATTTTCCCCTCTAACCACCCCCTGAGACACCCATCAATCACCTCCTGTCACCCCCCTAGCACTCCTATCCATCAGATCAGGCCCAATACAACCTGTCATCTAAAAGGCCACCCTGCTTATGACCGGTTCCACAAAATTCGCCCCCTCATAGACCACCTGTCATCAAAATTTGCAGATGCTTATACCCCTGAACAGTCATTTTGAGACATTTGGTTTCCAGACTACTCATGGTTTTGGGCCCGTAAAATGCCAGGGCGGTATAGGAACCCCACAAGTGTCCCCATTTTAGAAAAAAAGACACCCCAAGGTATTCTGTTAGGTGTATGACGAGTTCATAGAAGATTTTATTTTTTGTCAAAAGTTAGCGGAAATTGATTTTTATTGGTTTTTTTCCACAAAGTGTCACTTTCCGCTAACTTTTGACAAAAAAATAAAATCTTCTATGAACTCGTCATACACCTAACAGAATACCTTGGGGTGTCTTCTTTCTAAAATGGGGTCACTTGTGGGGTTCCTATACTGCCCTGGCATTTTAGGGGCCCTAAACCGCGAGGAGTAGTCTAGAAAACAAATGCCTCAAAATGACCTGTGAATAGGACGTTGGGCCCCTTAGCGCACCTAGGCTGCAAAAAAGTGTCACACATGTGGTACCGCTGTACTCAGGAAAAGTAGTATAATGTGTTTTGGGGTGTATTTTTACACATACCCATGCTGGGTGGGAGAAATTTCTATGTAAATGGACAATTGTGTGTTAAAAAAACCAAACAATTGTCATTTACAGAGATATTTCTCCCACTTAGCATGGGTATGTGTAAAAATACACCCCAAAACGCATTATACTACTTCTCCTGAGTAGATGTGGCACTTTTTTACACCCTAAGTACGCTAAGGGGCCCAAAGTCCAATGAGTACCTTTAGGATTTCACAGGTCATTTTGCGACATTTGGTTTCAAGACTACTCCTCACGGTTTAGGGCCCCTAAAATGCCAGGGCAGTATAGGAACCCCACAAATGACCCCATTCTAGAAAGAAGACACCCAAAGGTATTCCGTACGGAGTATGGTGAGTTCATAGAAGATTTTATTTTTTGTCACAAGTTAGCGGAAAATGACACTTTGTGAAAAAAAACTATTAAAATCAATTTCCACTAAGTTGTGACAAAAAAATAAAAACTTCTATGAACTCACCATACTCCTAACGGAATACCTTGGGGTGTCTTCCTTCTAAAATGGGGTCATTAGTGGGGTTCCTATACTGCCCTGGCATTTTAGGGGCCCTAAACCGCGAGGAGTAGTCTTGAAACAAAAATGACCTGTGAAATCCTAAAGGTACTCATTGGACTTTGGGCCCCTTAGTGCAGTTAGGGTGCAAAAAAGTGCCACACATGTGGTATCGACGTACTCGGGTGAAGTAGTATAATGTGTTTTGGGGTGTATTTTTACACATACCCATGCTGGGTGGGAGAAATACCTCTGTAAATGACAATCTTTTGATTTTTTTTACACACAATTGTCCATTTACAGAGGTATTTCTCCCACCCAGCATGGGTATGTGTAAAAATACACCCCAAAACACATTGTACTACTTCTCCCGAGTATGGCGATACCACATGTGTGGCACTTTTTTGCACCCTAACTGCGCTAAAGGGCCCAAAGTCCAATGAGTACCTTTAGGATTTCACAGGTCATTTTTGAGAAATTTCGTTTCAAGACTACTCCTCACGGTTTAGGGCCCCTAAAATGCCAGGGCAGTATAGGAACCCCACAAATGACCCCATTTTAGAAAGAAGACACCCCAAGGTATTCCGTTAGTAGTATGGCGAGTTCATAGAAGATTTTATTTTTTGTCACAAGTTAGCGGAAATTGATTTTAATTGTGTTTTTTCACAAAGTGTCATTTTCCGCTAACTTTTGACAAAAAATAAAATCTTCTATGAACTCACCATACTCCTAACGGAATACCTTGGGGTGTCTTCTTTCTAAAATAGGGTCATTTGTGGGGTTCCTATACTGCCCTGGCATTTTAGGGGCCCTAAACCGTGAGGAGTAGTCTTGAAACGAAATTTCTCAAAATGACCTGTGAAATCCTAAAGGTACTCATTGGACTTTGGACCCTTTAGCGCAGTTAGGGTGCAAAAAAGTGCCACACATGTGGTATCGCCGTACTCAGGAGAAGTAGTATAATGTGTTTTGTGGTGTATTTTTACACATACCCATGCTGAGTGGGAGAAAGATCTCTGTAAATGGACAATTGTGTGTAAAAAAAATTAACAAATTGTCATTTACAGAGATATTTCTCCCACCCAGCATGGGTATGTGTAAAAATACACCCCAAAACACATTATACTACTTCTCCTGAGTACGGCAATACCACATGTGTGGCACTTTTTTGCAGCCTAACTGCGCTAAGGGGTCCAAAGTCCAATGAGCACCTTTAGGCTTTACAGGGGTGCTTACAATTTAGCACCCCCCAAAATGTCAGGACAGTAAACACACCCCACAAATGACCCCATTTTGGAAAGTAGACCCTTCAAGGTATTCAGAGAGGGGCATGGTGAGTCCGTGGCAGATTTCATTTTTTTATGTCGCAAGTTAGAAGAAATGGAAACTTTTTTTTTTTTTTTTTCTCACAAAGTGTCATTTTCCGCTTACTTGTGACAAAAAATAATATCTTCTATGAACTCACTATGCCTCTCAGTGAATACTTTGGGATGTCTTCTTTCCAAAATGGGGTCATTTGGGGGGTATTTATACTATCCTGGAATTCTAGCCCCTCATGAAACATGACAGGGGGTCAGAAAAGTCAGAGATGCTTGAAAATGGGAAAATTCACTTTTTGCACCAGAGTTTGTAAACGCTATAACTTTTACCCAAACCAATAAATATACACTGAATGGGTTTTTTTTTATCAAAAACATGTTTGTCCACATTTTTCGCGCTGCATGTATACAGAAATTTTACTTTATTTGAAAAATGTCAGCACAGAAAGTTAAAAAAATCATTTTTTTGCCAAAATTCATGTCTTTTTTGATGAATATAATAAAAAGTAAAAATCGCAGGAGCAATCAAATAGCAGCAAAAGAAAGCTTTATTAGTGACAAGAAAAGGAGCCAAAATTCATTTAGGTGGTAGGTTGTATGAGCGAGCAATAAACCGTGAAAGCTGCAGTGGTCTGAATGGAAAAAAAGTGGCCGGTCCTTAAGGGGTAGAAAGCCCTAGGTCCTCAAGTGGTTAAGGACAGGCTTGACCTAATTATGCTTACAAATAACATTCTACATGGAAGTGTTGAGAAATTGTTATAAAGCTATTTGGGAAAAGTAGATAGCCCATCAGGAGGCTTGACCCATCTTTGCTGTTGTATTTTTCACTGTATACTTGATATCTATGTGTACTGTTTCATTTGTACTGCACCTTGGTGTGGCTGTACCTTCAATGACTTGGGTTTTTGTACTTATGTTTTTTGTTCCTTGTATTCGTATTGATCTCACTGGCCTGTGATGTATCATTGCACTATTTTTGTATGCGTGTTTTATATGGCTTCAATAAACTCGCTAATTAAAAAAAAAAACAATATATCAGACTTTTCCCTTTACCTTCAAGTAGGATATACAGACATAGATGGCTTGTTTTCTTTTCCACAGTTCTTCCAATGAATTACTCCACATTCTGCACAAATCAAGCTGTGTGACTCATACAGCAGGATTCATCCAGTACTGTACATAGAGTAAATTTAGCTACTTGTCTACTTGACTATAATATACTAATATTACCTTCACATTGGTCTCCAGCAGCAGACACCTTATAGCCTTCATCACATAAACATGTGAAGGATCCTCTTGTATTCCTGCACTGCCCATTGTCACACAGGTTTGAATTTTGGCATTCATCAATGTCTGTTTAAGAAAGAGTCAGAAAAGGAACAATTCATAATTGGCACACAATACATATTTTGTTTTCTGTTACAGTAATTCACCCTTTTTTTTTTACTATGCTGGATATAGTTTATGCAGTAGCTACCGGTATATAGAGAATTAGAATACTTCACGACAGGGGCATAGCAAAAACAATAACCCAATCTGCTCTTCTTCGGAAGTACTTGTGATGCGAGTACTTCCAAAGACTGCTGAGTGGGGCTAAAGACGTATTTGAACAAGCTGGTCAAAGGTATTTTCCAGGGCCTGGTGCTGGGACAGTGGGGTGGAGAAAGGACCCAGAGGGCTCTATGGCAGGGGTGTTAAACTCAAATACAAAGTGGGCCAAAATTGAGCTCTGGGACCAAGTTGCGGGCCAACCTCAATGTTTAGTGGCCACCTTTCTACCTTATAAAATTCCCTGGTGTCTAGTGCCTCCCTCCTTCCCCCAAACGGTTCCCTGGTGTCTAGTGACCCTCCTCCCTCATCTATACAGTTCCCTGGTACCTATTGCTTTTCCCCTCCCCACATGGCTTCCCTGGTGATCTAGGGCTTACCCTTCAATATAGTGTTTCTGGAGGTCCTAAGTGGGACAAACATAATGCAAAGTAGGGAAACCACCTGAGGGCCAAGTCTGATGGCTCAGAGGGCCAGATGTTGCCCACAGGCCGGAGTTTGACATGTATGCTCTATGGCATCCAGAGTCTTCCCTCTTTACGGGTAATGTGAGTAGCTAGTTCGTTTTTTCCCTTCTCTTCAGGTTTACTTTAAAGTGTATAAATTGGTAAATACATTTTGCCAAACCTCTTATAGGAGGTCATCAATAAACTCTCTGGCCAGTCAAACCGTATCACATTTTTTTAATTATATTTTTATTTACAACTACAAAGATTACAAGTAAAAAAAAAACACAATGCTATTTGTAAGCTCCATCCTACTTCCAAGTTCAGTGGCTTACTATGGTCAGTTTATACAATAAATTGAACCATACAAACAGCCTAATATCTATTCACAATTAGTCTTTTTTTCGGGTATTTTATCATTCTAAATACACTTTAAAAACAACAGAAAAACTAACAGCTCAATTATTGTCTCCTATTTTGTCTTCTCCGAGGTGGTATGTACATTTATTAAGGAGCGGACCCTTGCGCCACTGCAACAAACGACGGGCCTGCCAGACCCCCCCCCCCCCCCCGCCAGGTGGGCGCCCCACCGACAGCAGGGCGTGCACACAGACCGCCGGCAGACCGACCACAACACCCCCAACAGACCCGAATGACGGTCTTTCCGCAAAAGCGCCCGGCCGTTGACCGATCACACAAACACCCCACCGCCGGCAGAATGCCCGACCAGTGGGAGGGCCCGACGGACCCCCTGCCCGCCACAGCCGCACGAGCGTGCACACTCCTGTATTTCTTGTGCTAAACTTTGTTTATCTACCTACCAGGGAAAATCAGGTTAATACATTAAACGAGAAAAGCTCTCTACCGTACGCAATATGTGTACATACCTGTATTACAGTATATATGATTGTGAAATACATTTTATACATTTTGGAACAAACACTATTTAAATAGCAAGCTACTGTATGTATGACAACATGACCAGGTTTTTTTTTTTTTTTTTAAGTCATTGATAACATGACCAGTTTTTGAATCAATTTTCTTAAAGGTATCAGTACGTAAAATACAAAAACTGCGTATAATGCTATGACACAATCTGTGCCTTAAAGTGAAGAGTTGTACGAATGGTGGTAACATCGCTCTTGGCTAACCATGGCTATATTGAATTGATAGCAGTGATTTTTTTGTTTTTACCAGTAAGAGCATCTGTACGTCTTCATAGCACTCAATTTGACATTTCAGTTGAATGTGTGAGGATGAGGCTATTTAGGGTTTCCCTGAAAAAGGACACCTGAAATGAGAGGGATATGGAGGCTGATATATTTATTTCCTTTTAAATAATAAAAATTGCCTGGCAGTCCTGTTGATCCTCTGCCTCTAATGCTGGATACACACCATGCGTTTCCGCGTTCGATGCGTCCGTCGATACGCGTCGATTCGATTATTTCCGACATGTCCGATTCAAGCTTCGATGGATCGTTAGGTCGATTTGCCATACTTTACATGGCAATCGACCTAAAAATCATCGAAATTCGTTCGGAAATGCTCGGAAATAATCGAATCGACGCGTATCGACGGACACATTCGACGCGGAAACTCATGGTGTGTATCCAGCATACCACCTTTAACCATAGATCCTGAACACGCATGCAGCTCAGATGTTTCTGATTGAAATCTGACAAGATTAATCAGATGGTTATTTCAGGTGTGTGATCCAGACACTAGTGATGCCAGAAAGAGCAAACGAGAGTAGATAGATATCCGGGCACCAGTCAGCACAAGTGATGCATAAACTCCTTTTATTCCTTCCCCAAGATCCCCGACAGAAATTTGCAAGGCCTAACAGCCGTTTCACAGAAAGATCTGCTTCTTCAGAGGCAACAAATATTTGTTGCCTCTGAAGAAGCAGATCTTTCTGTGAAACGGCTGTTAGGCCTTGCAAATTTCTGTCGGGGATCTTGGGGAAGGAATAAAAGGAGTTTATGCATCACTTGTGCTGACTGGTGCCCGGATATCTATCTACTCTCGTTTGCTACTTATGTTACTTGATTGTTCCGGAGGCACGGCCTATAACCCCTGCTACCCCCTTGGGGCTGCCTTCCAGAGCATCTAGTGCCACCCTACGTGCCTCTCTCTGTCTGCTGATGCCAGAAAGATCAGCAGGATTGCCAGGCAACTGGTATTTTTTAAAAGAAAATAAATATGGCAGACTCCATATGCCTCTCACTTTAAACACCTGCCTGCATATCTATCTATCTATCCATCCATCCATCCATCCATCTATCCCAAAGTATGTCATAACTTCAACCAAATTACATGAAAATTCTATGATTTTGGGACCTGCGTGCACAACAGGTTAGCACGGTGCAGATTCAACTTCAGAGATCCTGGCTCCAAACAATGATGGAAGAATCTGCTATTGTGTTCTGTTTTCAGAGCATTTCTTAAAAATTCAATATCAGCTTCAGATGACCTGAGAAATATAGAAGCAACTCCATCTAAAATATATTATAAACATCTTTAGGAGGATACATACCGTCACATCTGTCCTTGCCGGGGCTCAGCTGGTATCCAGGGTGGCAGGAGCATTTGTAGGAACCTTCAGTATTATGGCATTTGCCGTTCAAACATAAATTGCCCAACTTGCATTCATCTATATCTGTAAAATTATAGGCAATTACATTAATCTTTTTCATTCATATTTTATATAATTACATACTGTATACTTTAGAGGCCAATTTCAGGCTCTTGTTTTTAATGCATATGTACAATATATCATTATTACTTGCAATGCATTAAAGTACACCTGGAGTGAGAAGCACCTGGTAATGGCCATATTTATTAGTTTAGTTGCCTTATTTAGTTTAGTTGCCTGGCAGTCCTATTCATCTCTTTCAAACACATAAAACAAGCATGTGGCTAATGCAGTTAGACTCCAGTCAAAAACATCTGATCTGCATGCTTGCTCCCAATGTATGGCTAAAAGTTATAGAGGCAGATGATCAGCAGGACAGCCAGGCAATTTGCATTATTTAAAAGGGAATTACTATGGCAGCCTCCATAGTCCTCTTACTTTAGGTATACTTTACATTTTTATTTTTATATTTTTGAATATTTATAGTGGCTTGCAAAAGTATTCGGCCCCCTTGAAGTTTTCCACATTTTGTCACATTACTGCCACAAACATGAAACAATTTTATTGGAATTCCACGTGAAAGAACAATAGTGGTGTACACGCAAGAAGTGGAAAGAAAACCATACATGATTCCAAACATTTTGTACAAATCAATAACTGCAAAGTCAGGTGTGCGTAATTATTCAGCTCCCTGAGTCAATACTTTGTAGAACCACATTTTTCTGCAATTACAGCTGCCAGTCTTTTAGGGTATGTCTCTACCAGCTTTGCACATCTAGAGACTGTAATCCTTGCCCATTCTTCTTTGCGAAACAGCTCCAGCTCAGTCAGATTACATGGACAGCATTTGTGAACAGCAGTTTTCAGATCTTGCCACAGATTCTCGATTGGATTTAGATCTGGACTTTGACTGGGCCATTCTAACACATGGATATGTTTTGTTTTAAACCATTCCATTGTTGCCCTGGCTTTATGTTTAGGGTCGTTGTCCTGCTGGAAGGTGAACCTCCGCCCTGTATTTGGCTCCATACATCTTCCCATCAACTCTGACCAGCTTCCCTGTCCCTGCTGAAGAGAAGCACCCCCAGAGCATGATGCTGCCACCACCATATTTGACAGTGGGGATGGTGTGTTCTGAGTGATGTGCAGTGTTAGTTTACCACCACACATAACATTTTGCATTTTGGCCACAAAGTTCCATTTTGGTCCTATCTGACCAGAGCAACTTCTTCCACATGTTTGCTGTGTCCCCCACATGGCTTGTGGCATGGCAAACTGCAAACGGAATGTCCTATGCTTTTCTGTTCACAATTGCTTTGTTCTTGCCACTCTTCCATAAAGGCCAATTTTGTGCAGTGCACAACTAATAGTTGTCCTATGGACAGATTCCCCCACCTGAGCTGTACATCTGTGCAGCTCATCCAGAGTCACCATGGGCCTCTTGACTGCATTTCTGATCAGCGCTCTTCTTGTTTGGCCTGTGAGTTTAGGTGGACGGCCTTGTCTTGGTAGGTTTACAGTTGTGCCATACTCCTTCCATTTCTGAATGATCGCTTGAACAGTGCTCCGTGGGATGTTCAAGGCTTTGGAAATCTTTTTGTAGCCTAAGCCTGCTTTAAATTTCTCAATAACTTTATCCCTGACCTGTCTTGTGTGTTCTTTGGACTTCATGGTGTTGTTGCTTCCAATATTCTCTTAGACAACCTCTGAGGCCGTCACAGAGCAGCTGTATTTGTACTGACATTAGATTACACACAGGTGCACTCTATTTAGTCATTAGCACTCATCAGGCAATGTCTATGGGCAACTGACTGCACTCAGACCAAAGGGGGCTGAATAATTACGCACAACCCACTTTGCAGTTATTGATTTGTAAAAAATGTTTGGAATCATGTATGATTTTCGTTCCACTTCTCACACGTACACCACTTTGTATTGGTCTTTCACGTTGAATTCCAATAAAATTGATTCAAGTTTGTGGCAGTAATGTGACAAAATGTGGAAAACTTCAAGGGGGCGAATGCTTTTGCAAGCCACTGTACATATTTCATTTTTTTTCCATCTGGCTTTCTGAGTTTACAAAACTCACTTACTGTGTGAAAGCCATATGTAGCTTGATAATACAGAATTGCAGTCTATTAACTGTCCAAACCACATCCCTTGTGGCCACAACAGAATGGATCAATTGCCCTGCCGACAAAAAAGGTGTGAGACCTGCAGACACGTCTACTTCACTGACAGGTGAACAATACCAGGTTCACAACAGTACAGAGTACAGATTTTCCTGTGATTCCACTAATATGGTATATCTGATCATGTGTGCTAAATGCCCCAAAGATCTTTATGTAGGAAAAACTGGAAAAACTCTTCACAAACGTATGAACAGACACAGGCGCACTATTAACAATACCAAATCTCATCTCCCAGTTGCTTCACACTTTCGTTCCAACGGACAAAGCTTAAATGATCTTCGTGTCACTGCCCTGGAGGGTGGCTTCAAATCATTGAAAGAATGATTAAGAACTGGGACAAAATTTATAAATCGGTTCAAAGCTGTGGACAAAGGCTTGAATAAGGACAAAAACGTTTTATATTGGTATGAAGTTAATGATATTAATGCCCTAACTCTTTCTCAACCTAGAGAAATATTGCATCCACTCTGTCTGTAGCTAAACCTTGTGAACTCGAAATTTACGATGCCTCTGTGCCAGTCCCAACTGTCTGAAGATTGAGTAAACAAGGAGTCTATAGGCTCATACACACCTACCAACAATCTGTCCAAACTTGTCTGTTGGAAGAGAAGTTGGGTGTGTAGTCATAAATCAGCTAACAACCTCTCACGCCATTTAGATGTTCTGTTTCATTTAAAGTATCTTAATGACATGTATTTATGCTTGCAAAAAATCTTTTGAAGTTACATGTATATAGCTGTCTGTTCCAACATCTTTTAAGCAAAGAGGATTGAAGTCTGAAAAAAAGGCTACAAAGCTGTAAACATCCAGATTCAAAACGTTTTGCTTTTACTGATAGCTAACAAGGTACAACATTCATAAAGTACCTGATCAATCTGCTGGAAAACTGCTGGCAATGTGTCTATTCTTAAAATTTGCTGATCTTTAGAGATGGACATCAGACCATATTTACTATGGATCAAGTATTAAAGAGAATCTGTACTCTAAAATTCTTACAATAAAAAGCATACCATTCTATTCATTATGTTCTCCTGGGCCCCTCTGTGCTGTTTCTGCTACTCCCTGTTGCAATCCTGGCTTGTAATTGCCAGTTTTAGGCAGTGTTTACAAACAAAAGACATGGCTGTTACCAAAATGGGATAGGCTCAGAGGAGCTCAGTCTGTGACTCACACAGAGCCTGCAGGGGGCGTGGAGAGGGTGTGTATAGCTTCTATCCTATCACAAGCAGAGCTGCACATTCCAGCCTGAGTGCCTGAGCCCGACAAAGCCGGCAGAGGAAAGAAGTTAGATTGTATAACAGAGATAATACAGCCACTGTGCAACTAGGAAAGTCTGCAGTAAGACACACCACATTAGAACAGGTATAGGAACGTATAGGATAGAAGAAATAAGGCTGAAAATGTTGTTACAGAGTCTTTTTAAAACAGGAAAAAAGCATGCTACAAATGTGATTCAACAAGCATGAAGGTACAAAAGCTTGAAAGTCCTAACTAGAATCATATGGGCATATTTCTCAAGCGCCTTCGGATACAATCCCATCAGTTCCCATTTCTGTCCAAGTAATTCTGTATCCAACGAAAGATTTAGAGAAAATACATTAAATATGAGTCTGTACTGGAACACTTAATTACCAATGCACTGTTTGCTGTCAGAGGTTGATTCATATCCTGTTCGACACGTGCACTTGTAAGATCCCTCCAGATTGGAGCAGTCACCATTGGCACATAACGATGTGTCTTCTTGGCATTCATTGATGTCTACAAAAGTACAAAAAAAGAAAGAAAAAAAACACAGGCTAGTTAAGAAAAAACACAAAGGTACAATGTGCAGACATGATGGAACGGCTATTGCATTAGACAATCCAATACAATGCCAACACATTTTTATTCCGTTGACCTGTGAATGAAATCTGTTTTTAATTACCACATTTAAAAAAAACCAAAAAACACTTGTTATGTAAAGCAAATGATGGCTACATTTGTCTCTTGCGCCAATGCATAACAAAGTTCAATTACAAATAATCTGGTGCAAATGTTTATAGTTAAACAAGAGAAGTGTATTTGGCAATAGAATAAGAATCTATTGTTCATCTGGCACAACCTTTATATAAAGTGACTCTGTGGGAAATGGGGGCTGCCACATTTATTTTTCTTTTGAACAGAGTCAATTTGCTATTCTTTTTTTTCCATCAGGGTCTGAATCATACCCCTGAAATAATTACGCAGCCAGAATGGTCAGACTTTAGTCTCAGTACTCCATTTGCATCCTTGTTTTGAGTGAGTGATTGAAAAGTATTACAGGCACAGGATCAGCAGAAAAGCCAAACAATTATTACTGTTTAAAAGGGAATATATATGGAAGCCTCCATATTCATCTCATTATAGGGTCACTTTAAGCATTATTTTGTTGTTTGATGGGTGGGGTAAGGCATGAATCATGAAACAAGGCCCAGGTGTCAGCTTCAAGGTCACTATTGAGATGACTGCAGTTACTATATTTGAGTATTGTTATGTTTGCTGGTAATCCATGTAGTCCTTGCCAGCCAGCATGACAGTCTTCTAGCAAGCTATAAATACTGTGATGCAAGAAAAGCAAGAAAAACACCTTGATGGTAACAAGGGGTGACAAGGGGGTTATTGATGCATGCTTTGCCCTGCTGAAGGGGGCTTTACTTAGAGACCTGTCATTGCTGACCTAGTTGTAAAAAAAACATGTCAGAACTTCTGATTTGGGGTAGTGACTGAAAAACTACCTAAAGTAGCTTTGAACCCACATTAATTATAGTAACAGAAACATTCTTCAGTCACAACTGTGTAAGCAAATGTTATTTTTCCAGCTTAGTACAAGGTGTTGCTGGTTGCTTACAAGTTTTACTGTTTGTTTATCTTTCTCAAGTCGGGTCGGTATAAAATTGTAAACACTATATTTCTTCAAGGACGAAAAATAAAGGCGGTGAAGCCAGAGGTGTAAATTTGACTTCGTAAAATTTATACATACCTGGGGCTTCCTCTAGCCTGCTTTGGCCTGATCGCTCCCCTGCCATCTTCTCCCAGTAACCTTGGCCAGTTAGCACAGGCACAATGCGGTCGTGCGCTCTCCTGTCACATTCCCGTAGCCGGTAACATTCTCCGCATGCGTAGTGGGCCCTGACTCCCAGTTACTGGGAGGAATTGGGGACAAACAAGGAAGCGGCTGAGGATGCAGGAGGATCAGGCCAAAGGGGGCTGAAGAACGCCCCAGGTATGTATAAATCTTTGCTTTACCGCCATCTCAGGTTTACTTTAACTGTGCTCTCGTAGGAAACAAAGTATCAAACTACAGTTAGACTTTAATGAAGAGGACCAGTACATAACCAGCAAAGAATCATTTTTCTAAAAAAAGGTCAGCAATATCAGCTTTCATAATCAAACAGTAAAGGTCCATTTTAAGCAGTAGATACATGCATAAAGGCATAGCTGTGCCAGTAAAATGATTTAAATTGTAAACCTCTATTAAGGGTCCTCAGGAGTAATGAGAGGGACTACCCAGTATTGTATGCAATTTACTCACCCTTAACAAGGGGAGGAGCTCAGAACAAAAACATGTAACCTTATTATGCACGAAAAAGCATACTGACTCCAGTTGTTAGTAGGTAAGTTTTAATGTGTGCCTTGGCAATTAAACGAGAGTCAAAAAACAGTTTAAAAACAATTAAAACCAAGATGTCATAATGGTGCCCATATTTCAAGCAAGTAAATATCTGACAGTGGAGAAAAATCTGTCAGATCTGTGAGTTTTTTACTATTTACCGCAAGTGTTCGCAGCGTAGGAAAAGTAATTTATAGTGCAGTATAGTACATTTTATATGTATGGTTTTATATGTATACAGTGGAGGAAATAACGATTTGACCCCTCACTGATTTTGTAAGTTTGTCCAATGACAAAGAAATGAAAAGTCTCAGAACAGTATCATTTCAATGGTAGGTTTATTTTAATAGTGGCAGATAGCACATCAAAAGGAAAATCGAAAAAATAACCTTTAATAAAAGATAGCAACTGATTTGCATTTCATTGAGTGAAATAAGTTTTTGAACCCCTACCAACCATTAAGAGTTCTGGCTCCCACAGAGTGGTTAGACACTTCTACTCAATTAGTCACCCTCATTAAGGACACCTGTCTTAACTAGTCACCTGTATAAAAGACACCTGTCCACAGAATCAATCAATCAAGCAGACTCCAAACTCTCCAACATGGGAAAGACCAAAGAGCTGTCCAAGGATGTCAGAGACAAATTTGTAGACCTGCACAAGGCTGGAATGGGCTACAAAACCATTAGCAAGAAGCTGGGAGAGAAGGTGACAACTGGTGCGATTGTTCGAAAATGGAAAGAGCACAAAATGACCATCAATCGACCTCGCTCTGGGGCTCCATGCAAGATCTCACCTCGTGGGGTGTCAATGGTTCTGAGAAAGGTGAAAAAGCATCCTAGAACTACACGGGAGGAGTTAGTGAATGACCTCAAATTAGCAGGGACCACAGTCACCAAGAAAACGATTGGAAACACATTACACCGCAATGGATTAAAATCCTGCAGGGCTCGCAAGGTCCCCCTGCTCAAGAAGGCACATGTGCAGGCCCGTCTGAAGTTTGCCAATGAACACCTGAATGATTCTGTGAGTGACTGGGAGAAGGTGCTGTGGTCTGATGAGACCAAAATAGAGCTCTTTGGCATTAACTCAACTCGCTGTGTTTGGAGGAAGAAAAATGCTGCCTATGACCCCCAAAACACCGTCCCCACCGTCAAGCATGGGGGTGGAAACATTTTGCTTTGGGGGTGTTTTTCTGCTAAGGGCACAGGACAACTTAATCGCATTAACGGGAAAATGGACGGAGCCATGTATCGTGAAATCCTGAACGACAACCTCCTTCCCTCTGCCAGGAAACTGAAAATGGGTCGTGGATGGGTGTTCCAGCACGACAATGACCCAAAACATACAGCAAAGGCAACAAAGGAGTGGCTCAAGAAGAAGCACATTAAGGTCATGGAGTGGCCTAGTCAGTCTCCGGACCTTAATCCAATAGAAAACCTATGGAGGGAGCTCAAGCTCAGAGTTGCACAGAGACAGCCTCGAAACATTAGGGATTTAGAGATGATCTGCAAAGAGGAGTGGACCAACATTCCTCCTAAAATGTGTGCAAACTTGGTCATCAATTACAAGAAACGTTTGACCTCTGTGCTTGCAAACAAGGGTTTTTCCACTAAGTATTAAGTCTTTTATTGTTAGAGGGTTCAAAAACTTATTTCACTCAATGAAATGCAAATCAGTTGCTATCTTTTATTTAAGGTTATTTTTTCGATTTTCCTTTTGATGTGCTATCTGCCACTGTTAAAATAAACCTTCCATTGAAATGATACTGTTCTGAGACTTTTCATTTCTTTGTCATTGGACAAACTTACAAAATCAGTGAGGGGTCAAATAATTATTTCCTCCACTGTAGTATTATTTATTTTGTTTTACACATTTCTGTGAGAGTAGTCTTTCTAAATCAAAATTAACTTGGCTAGAATTATTTTTCATTGTATAAAATTGACTAGATCCAACAAGGTTAATTTTGAGAAAATTGGCAGCTCCGATATTTTTCTTGCAATTTTGGTTTTACTTTAATAAGGAAGGAAAGCATAACGCTCACCTCAACTTGGACTTCACTATCTTTTTCTCTGGCAATGAAACTCGTTTCAACTAAAAAATCTACAAAAATCCTGAAGAATTATGGTTGATCTAATCAGCTATAGAATTCTCAGCATTTATTCAGAGTTGTCGTTCAAAGAAAGGGGCAAACAAAACTGCCCAAAACTACCATTTTTTATGTGACAAATGAAGCATGAAAGATTTCTCTAGGTACTTGATGGTACTTCAATTTGTAAATTAGTTCCTTAGCCTTCAGTTCTGTACTACAACTAGAAGGCACATAATATATTCTCACTTGATATTGTGAAATGATGTAGAGGTTATGGCCTTTCATAAGTAAAGTTGGTGTTCAAAGTTGGCATACGGAATGCAGAACACTCAAATACTGCTGTCAAAGTTGGCATACGGAATGCAGAACACTCAAATACTGCTGAACACCACACGTTAGCACAATTTCAGTACCAAGAGGACAGAGTCAGTTCACTCGGTACAGGAAAAAAAAAAGGCTGCAGGTGCCCTTGTGGAAAAAAAGCAATATGTAATGCTGGCCTCAACACCTGCAATTTTATTGGGGGGCCTCCATGTGCCTAAATTTCCCTACCTTGCTGCGGCAGGGGGGGGGGGTGTTAAGGACCATGGTCTTCAGAGTTTCTTGTGGGAGGGGTTTCACCACAATATCAGCCATACAGAGCACCCTAATGATCCGTTTGCGAAAAGGTCACGGTTTCTCTTTAAGGGTTAGGCATAGATAGAGGGAGGGTTAAGGGTTTGGCATCAGTAGAGGGAGGTCTTAGGGTTAGGCACCGGGAGAGGGAGTTCTTAGGGTTAGGCACCGGTAGAGGGAGATCTTAGGGTTAGGCATTGGTAGAGGGAGGGTTCTGTGTGAGGGTTGGGTTAGGTAAAGACATAGTAAAATATTGGTTAAGATTACCAATATTTTAATATTGGAATTAAGTAGTAGGGTACCTGTAATTTTACTGATATTCTACTAGCAGCAATTCCCCTTTACCCTTTTTCCAGGTGCCTTTTTTTACATGAATGCCAGTTCATTTACTTGCGATTCATGACTCCGATGCTTCCTCCTTCCAAAGCCAAAAGGAGAAGGCATTGGAGTCACATGAAATAGGCCGTAAAGTAAGAGAACTGCTTCTGACCCTGTCTGCTTGTTTGTACTGAAACGGTGCTGAAGCATGGTGATCGGCAGTATTCGGGCGACACCAACACTAGTCATAAGTATAATTCAGTTTGAACTGAAAAACAGAAACAATGATTTTGCAGTTTTGCACATGTCAGAAAAGCTTTGCTTATGAACAAATTAATATTTTCCATTTCACATTCTCAAGAAAGCATCAAACCTTGAACCTGTGAAGAGTTAATTTGGCTGCTATGCCATATCAGCACAGATGCCACACTGAGACTGAGCATCTGCTGTATTTGCATCCAGAAGAAGTTGTGCCAAGATGTCAGCTCCACATTTTTATTTACCCCCCCCCCCCCCCCCCAGCGCAAAAAAAAAAAAAAAACTTACCGAAGCATCTGCCATTGAAGCCTCTGTAACCTTCAGGACATGAGACACATGTGTATGATCCTATGCTATTGACACATCTGTCATATGGGCAAGTAGTATCAGTCAGACATTCATCGATATCTGCCAGAAAAGATAAGCTGAGTCAGTCTTCTGCATTCCACACTACTCAATGCAACCATTAGTATAGGTATCTGCTCCATTGCCTTTACGCCAAATACATTAAAAGCAATATACTTGAGAATATAATTGTAAAGAATATGCCATCATTTAACAGGGTGCCACTGTGACAGTTGTCATAGCAGCAGGCTGGGGAATATATTCCTTGCAGTACTGCCACTAGGAATGCACCAGTTAAATAAGCAGAGCATGCACAGGTGTTTCATGCGGCAAGCATGTAACAAAAGAGGATTGCTACTACAAAGATAGCCAGGTTGGTGGAATTTGATTACTTTTACTGACATCTGAGCAAATGCAAACAATCTGCTTAGATGTCTGTTACTACTGGTTCCCTGGATCAGACTTAGCACCAGACCTACTAGGCTTGTGTCAATAGGTCATACACTGGCCGAGTTGTTGTACCAGGGAAATAAACAATAAGCACTAGAGTCTAAAAAGAAATATGCTATTGGTACTTAAAAGTTTATAACTTTATTAGAAAGTAAAAATTGTGTATTTTCAAAGGCCCTCACTGCCATGAGAGGCACTTAAATAGGAACTCCAGTGAAAATAATTATGTATAAATGATTTAGTCAGTGTTTGCCCATTGTAAAATGTTTTAAATCCTTTATTTACATTTCTGACATTTATCACATGGTGATATTTTTACTGCTGGCAGGTGATGTAGCTGCTGCTTGCTTTTTTGGCACAATGCAACATGGTTCACATACAGGAAACTGTCAGGACCATGGTCCTCAGAGTTTCTTGTGGGAGGAGTTTCACCACAATATCAGAGATACAGAGCCCCCTGATGATCCGTTTGTAAAAAGGAATAGATTTCTCATGTAAAAGCAGGTATCAGCTACTGATTGGGATGAAGTTCAATTCTTGGTCACGGTTTCTCTTTAATTGGGGACCTGCACATACTATGGTGTAGGACCAATGTAAGCTGCGGGGGTCGTTGCTGATCCCCCTCCACCACCAGTGAGTATCATGGGGTGGGTTGTAGCTATCCCTCAGCAAGGTCCTCCTGGAACCCACAGAAAGAGCACCGATCAGAGTTATGGAGCACTGAGTTGCAAGAAACTTTTATGCTAATGTATAGCTGGTCACAGTGATCCAAAAGAGTGCTGGCTCGGATCTGTGTTCAGATACTAATAAGAGACATACATAAAGTGCTGATATATATATATATATATATATATATATATATATATATATATATTGCTGCAAATGAGACACGTTTCACCTAACGGCTTCCTCAGAAAGTGCTACGCATATTTACAGTATTGGTAATGACATATATACAAGCCCACCACCCAGTCAATGCATGTCCCCCATAGTAAATAGCCCAAGTCAGAGGTACTGTATATACAATATATATTATTTCCTTTTAAATAAAAATAAGCTTTCTAAATGTCTGTTGACTGCAAAGCAAGTAATCAGCACCATGGAGAGCACCTGCGTCTTGCTAATGTAAACCGATTACCATTAACAAGGATGTGAGAAAATTGTTGAATGTGAATAGTAAATGATGCGGGTACTAAGGAGAAATACTAGATTCTAATTTCTTGGTATTGAATCCTTTTCTAACGTTAAGTGTCACATCCTAAATCTATATTTGTCGAATAATTCATATGTTGAACCAGTAAGTTGCCTTATTAACAATGACAACATGTTCAAAACCACTCAAGAGTATTTTTAATACTGTACGTTATTATTAATACAAAAAAACCTAATCACAAATATATAATCACACAAGAAAAACAGGCAGATGTACTTTGTGCATGGAGAAAAAGGCAAATGTACTTTGAAACTTGAAATGAGAAGTTCATTCACTGTGCCATTTGCCAAGCGGAAGATCACAGGAATGTGTCATGGATATTCTTCAGCTCCCAACAAGTCATTTCAAGAACACAGTCATTGCAAAGCCAAGAGATTGCGCATTTCAAAGGGAAATTTTCAATTCATCTTCAGCACCTGTCAGATGCTCATTTTGCATAGATCAATGGATAACTAAATTACTTGGGCGTGTTTTATATCAAATAGGATGTTAAAGAAAAAAAACTAAATGCTGAAAAACAAGAACAATTCCTTGTAATATGATGGTAATGCTGAATAAAAATAGGCAACTTTAATCATTACTGTTTGAGTTAGTGAATGGCCTCCCAGTGCACTCTGGGGTGACGTTTCCTGTACCTGGTGACAATTCCATGAAGATTCCCAACCATTGCACAGGAACTGCAAACCAAATTAACCTCTCCCCACTGATTTAGCAGATATGGCTCTGCATGTTAGGAAAAGTTATAGCAAAATGTACTTAGACTCCTTTTGCAGCTGCTTACTTAGTTGTTGCCTCAAGTGCTGAGGGAGTCATATTCGTTATAATAATAGTAATATGCACAGGCTTAATTTCATATGATTGTTGTATGGAATGTGGTTACTCCCATTGAAACTTCCTGCATGGTATTTAAACGCGTACCTATTACATAGCCGCCGAGAGTTTTTGGCACAGGGGAAAGCCGATAAATGGCGGCGGCGTTAATTACTATTCCTTGGCGGCCTTAATTACTATTCCCCCTCCAGGCCGCCATGGATAGTGGGGGAAAGGCATAATTCAGCTTCCAGCTATTGCTGGCGGACGAATTACAGTGTTTTTGCAGTGATTTGTGCTTCGGCTTCTGACTGCGCCCAAATCTCTTGCACTGTTTTTGCAGCATTCCATTTAAACCCCTACTTCATAGGGATGATCAATGATATTCCTTGCATTCAAATTTCATGTATGCAGCTTGAACTTGGGCCAATAAAAATTGATAGGGAGTTATTCTGATTGGTGTAATTTCAAGCTGCGTATAATATGCATGCAATTTGAATGCAAATTTAAATACTTTGAATCTCATTGGTCATCCTTACTAGTTTGGCATCCTGTTTTGTTTTTGTTTTGAAAAAAAACATATTGATAGTACAATTCTATCAATTCAAAATACACCACTGTTTTCGAATTGCATGTGTCTAATTAGAAATACTCAACATTCTCTTTTACTACATGTCTGTGTTTTTCGCAATAAAATATTTAAAATACTAGACTGGCTGTATCCTGTAGCTCCTTCTCCAGCACAAGCAGATCACCTGACCTGTCCCACCTCCTCCCTCTGCTGAAATAAATTAAATCTTCTTAGCCAGCACTGCAGCTATAGTTCCTTCCTACTCAGTGTGAAATTAAGCAGTTGCCCTTCCCACACCCTCCCCAGCATGTTTATCAAATTATCAGTACCTCTCATTTGCCCGAACTGACTGGAACAAGAATTGGTGGTGTCAGGTGATCTGTAAAACAGAAAAACTAGCTGCTTCCCCCCTTTATTTCTGACTGCCTTTTGTGGGTGTGATGAGATAAGGGGAGGAGGATTTATATGTATTGCAAACATTACAGACATGCAATTCAGAAAACTTTGTGCATTGCTAATTCATGCAAATTTACTCATTGTGGACATTCAAAGGGAAGGAAATAGGGTTTTAAGTACTTTTCAAGTGTGATCTCAGATATGTTGCTTTAAAAAAATCCATGTCAGCTAGAGCAAAGCAATCTGTTTATTAGTATGTACATATTTCAAGCCATTTCACTTACCTTCACACTGGCCTCTCCTGTTCATGCGTAAGCCACTGTCACAGTATTCACAGCGGAAAGAGCCAGGAGAATTAATACAGAGTCCATCTGGGCAAGTATCGGGCCTCAAACATTCATTTACATCTAAACATCAAACACAGCAAGCAATTCAATTAATTTTAACACAAATAAATAGGTAAATATAATAAGTTTACCTTACTAACATATTTATTTATTTTGGCGAACTGTAGTGTGAAAAAAGAGCCTAATTCTTGTCTAAATCTAGCTTTGACCACAAACACAAAATACTTGCTTCATATTGTCATCTAAGAGTTTAACAGTATTAAGGAGCTTATCTGAATTTCCTGAAATGCTTAATTACCCCAAACGTTTCTTGTGGCAGTCAATTATGACTGAATAAAAACCTTAAAAAAAAAGATAAATCAGGTATTACAGGAACCAATTTTTTTTTTTTGCAAGAATTCCAATGGTACAAATGTACACACATACCAACACAATCATTTCCTTGTTCATTAGCCTGGTATCCTGCATTGCAAGTACATAGAAAACTTCCATCCGTATTTTCACATTGTCCATGTGAGCAGAGACTGCGATTCTGGGTGCATTCATCAATATCTAAAGGAAAGAGCAGTTGTTTTAGGCATTTGAAATGTGGTTTGTTTTGTTATCTGCACATTTTGCTGGCTATTGTTTTTTTTTACTACTTATACAGTATAAAATTTGAGGACATCACACAAACTGAATACTTTTGTAATGCTTAATATACAGTGTTTAAAGTGAACCTTAAGTCAGAAAAAAAATTAGTTTTACTCACCTGGGGCTTCTACCAGCCCCCTGCAGCAGTCCTGTGCCCACGCAGCCACTCACTAATCCTCTGGTCCCCCGCTGCCAGCTAGTTTCGTTTTTGCTGACAGGCCAGTCAGGACTGGCCACGCGTAGCTTTTTCTGCATTCCCGACTGTAATTAGCACTATTGCGGGCCGCAACGCATACAAAAATACGTGTTGCCGCATATCTATGCGTTCGTAACGCGGCAACGCGTATTTTTGTATGTGTTGCGGCCCGCAATACCACTAATTACAGTCGGGAATGCGGAAAAAGCTACGCGTGCCCAGTCCTGATGGGCCTGTCGGCAAAAGCAAAACTAGCTGGCATCAGGGGGCCAGAGGATTAGTGAGTGGCTGCGAGGGCACAGGACTGCTGCAGGGGGCTGGTAGAAGCCCCAGGTGAGTAAAACTTTTTTTTTTCTGACTTAAGTGTCTCTTTAATATGTGAGTGATTCCACTATTATGTCCCCGGTGAGCTTTCTAAATCAAAATAAGAATATTCATCCAAGGTTTATTTCAATTTTCTGAAAGGCTTCCCCTATTGGGCCTGACAAATGGACCAAAAGGAGGCCTCAGCAGGGTATCTAAAGTTGAGTTAGCTTTATGTAATCAACAATGGAAGTAAACGTTAAAAAAAAAGTGAACCCTGTTATCCAAATTAACATGAAATAAGAGAAAAGAGAGAATGCAGAAACAGCTGGAAGTAAAATACTTGTGGGTGTCAAAAATGTTGGCTAGTCAGGATAAGAAACCAATTTCTCAAGTTCCAACTTTTGTTATATTCAGTATTTAAAATGAACCATATACAACTCCTCATGGAAATTTCAGTGTTACAATGGTTGGTTTACACAAAGAAGCTTGTGTCCACAGCTTTGTAATGGGTGCCTACATTCTCACAGATAATATACTTTGATAACACCATCACCCATATTAAAGCTAGACCAACACTGCTGAATTGCAACCTGTATGCTCACAGCGGACCCTATATCCAATCCGCTGTGTTTGTTGATATAAGTTTTATGTATACTTGGTTTCCGGTGTAGCATGTGTTTTGATAACAGACCACTAGGGAGACCTGATCTAGGAGGAGCCTGGGGTGGATCTTAGGTATTTTGCTTGGTTTATTTTCTGTTAAAAGCACTACTGAAAACAGATGTAGCCCATCTATAAACTTTCATTGTGTCCATCGGCACAAGTAGCTTAGTGTCAGGAGAAGTTGTGCAAGATGGAATCCTGCATTCCCATACTGCAACAGAGACAGTGGATACATTAAAAATGGACACAACAGAAGGGACTTTACAGACAAAATAGAATCACTCAACATACGCAATTTTGCGCTTGTCTCTGTTCTGGAAAATGTTCCGGTTTTAGGTTTACTGTATTGTGACCTTAGCCTAACATGACTAAAATATGTGTGAACAAGAGCATTGACATAGCATAAGCAGCTTTTACAATGATTGTCTAAATAAAGTTTTAAAGGACAATGTTCATTCAGCATTACACTAGTCATACGCCGCTGTGCACCTAGGAAGGCTGCACTTTTGTCTAGTGATGCTGCTCCATCCATTGCTTTTTCAACAGATTGTATAATCTCAGCTTCTGTTCCTCTTTGAAATGTTTTTTAAATAATGGTTTTCTCTTCAGCATCTTGGTTGTTCAGGACTTACACAATAAAATCATCTATTGACAGTTGGTATACTACATACAAAACAGGTGTACTTTATTTCATTCAAATATATTTCACACATTGGGCTTGATTCACTAAAGAATATTATTCTTAACATGTGCAGCGCTATCTGCACACATTAAGTAAACCTGTGTGCTCCTGGGGGGTACTTACCTCAGGAGGGGGAAGCCTAAAGAGGCTTCCCCCATCCTGTTCAGCCATCTGGATCCAGTGCTGGCTACCTCGGACACAGAGCAGCAAGAATATTTACAATTGCTGCTGCACACTTGCGCAATAGTGATTCCCCGAGCCTGATAAGGTCCGCTCTGCCGCGCAGGCACACATGGCTTGCACCTGCGCAATAGAGCAGACCTGATCGGGCTTGGCTATTTCTGCCAGAGCTCGAGCAGAGAGCCACTACTGCGCATGTGCGCACTCAAACAAGCAGCGGCAAGGAGATCCTTGGAGGGGTCCCAGCACTGGATCCTCTTTACTGAGGAGGAAGGAGGAAGCATTTTTAGGATACAGAGGCTTCCCCTTCCAAGGCAAGTACCCCCCAGGGGCTCTTTTTTTTTTTTTACAGATTTTCTTTAATGTTCTTTAGTAAATCAACAGCAATGGCCCTTATTCAATTCACTTTTTCAAGGGATTTTTTTCAAATCTCATCAAGAAAATGCTTTTAAAGCCACCAGCAAACAAAAAAATATGCAGAACAGCGTTTATTTTTTTCAGTTGCACTATGTTGAAAAGTTATTGTAAACAGAAGATACAAATTATCTCCTTGGAGAAAAAGTGATTTGAATTAGTGTATCTTTTTAGCCTATTGCGGTAAATAGTTAGGAGGTCTGAAACAAAACTCTGTTGCCCATTTACCTGAGCACAGTGGATATTTGGTTAGGTTGCAAGAGCCACAATTTTGGCAAAGGGAATGAGAAGGCTTGTGAGGGTGTGGCTATACTTTTTTTGTTGTTGTTAAATCATATAAAAACTTAATATAATAATGATTTGAGGATGTAGGAATGTTTTTTAAACATTTTCTTACACAAACCCCAGGTTTAAAAAGCAACATTTGCAGCTATTATTATTGTTAGTGAATTTGATTGTGAGCTCCTGTGGCGGACTGTTAATGACCTGAATATGTACCCAGTAAAGAGCCGTGGAAAATGTTGGGGCTATACCAATACTAAATAATAATAATAATAATAACAATAATAATAGTAGTAGTAGCCATTGCAAACTTTGCCAGTAACCAAAATTAAGCTCCATAACAATGGCCAGGAATCACATAAGAAATTCTTAAAGTGCTAGGATGGGTGGTAGGCAGAGATATGCACAGCGATTTTTATTTCTTAGATAAATTGTTTTTACACATATTTTCCTCAGTCACGTCAGCAATGATAAGTCAGATGCCATAAACATTATCCCCCTTACTATTATAATATTGAAAGAATGACAGGACCAATTTTACCTATAGCTTAAAGCAGACATGAACTCTTGCATAGGAGACAAAGAAACACAGAGAAATCCACTCTGTGTGTTTAGAGAAAAGCCTGTCTAATTCTCCCTTCTCATCAAGTAATGTGCTAGTGTAATTTGAGCTGTCACCTGTTTGCAGACTCTGCAGAATCCTGAGCTAATATGTAAACACAGGACGCTAACCCTTTCAGTGCGAACAGGATACCAGGAAGTACCCACTCTATAGAATATCAGTAGGAGTTCTATAAACTGTACCAAGGAAATGTTTTTCTATAAAGCGAATCTGAGATGGTTCACTATTACTAATTTATACATACCTGGGGCTTTCTCTAGCCCCACGAGCTTCATGGCCTCCCTCGCCGTCCTCAATGGCCCCTCCTTTAAACCGATATGACTTCCGGTAATCCAGGCAGTCACGGCTCGCTGCGCATGCGTGGCTTGGCTGCACACCGTCCCCTCATCGCGCTCCTGTCCCCGGAGCGTTTTGGGCCTACACAAGCACAGAAGGCTCCAGGTGACAGGAGCGAGGTGGGGGCACGTGTACGGCTGAGCTGCACATGCACAAAACACCTCAACTGGCGGCAACTGACTGGAATACTGACAATTGTATCGCCAGAATGGAGGGGACAAGGAGGACTGCGAGGGAAGCCATGATCTTCACGGGACTGGAGGAAGCCCCAGGTAAGTATAAATAAGTACCAGTGTACCATCTCTGGTTCACTTTAAAGGTTATTATGATGTTGCTTATCTTTTAGAGCAGAGAGGAAGGCTCTGAGTTCAGGTCTGCTTTAAGGCCAATAAAGGAAGACAGACATAAACTCTATCTGGTCTCACTGAATGTATTCTCTGATCTGTAACTGTTATCTTACAATATCAATATCTTTTAATAATGTGATGTTAACACATTGATCTTACCCACACATTTGGTCTGATTGTCATTCTGCTTGTACCCTTTACGACAGATGCACATGTATCCAACCGGCAGGTTGACACAGAAGCCTTCTCCACAGATTTCAGGATCCACCACGCACTCATCTACCTCTGCAAAATTGGATAACTGGTTAAAAGTAAGTATTGATTTAAAAAATATTTATGAAAAAAAAACTTTTCTTTTCCTCTCTGGATTTGCAGATGTTTTGTTTTTTTACTCTGTGTCTTTCTGGTCCTCAGTTTTAACCCCACATAAGATTTATCAGAGAAGCACTGTCACCGTTAGCAATAGTCAGGAATCCTGCTGTGGTTCTCTGAATGCCATAGAAGGCCATCCACATGTGCAGCACATACATGTTTTCTGCTTGATAAATGTGTGATTACCAGTATTTGCCATTCCCATATTTACAATGTTTTAGTGCATCACCCTCCTCATTTGTGACATAGCACTTAGCATTAATAAAATTCTTGGTTGTCACCACTATCTCTGCTGTGATTCTTTGCAAAACAGCCAAGCAGAACACATTTCATTGGCAGTATAATGGAGATGACTAAGCAAGATTCATTTTTGGAGAAAATACTTAACATCCCTGGGATCATACGTATTTGTGATTTGCATAAGGATTTCTTTACATTGCTTAGTATGTCATCCAGAAATATGTGCTAGATGTGTATATGTATATACACATATATATATATATCAGCTTTGGAGCCGATGGTCTTGCAGGTGGGACTATGGCTTCATTATTGGGCCAATCACTATAATTGCTGAGTAGCAGCAAGTGCAGCGATTGGCCCAATGACTGAGCCATGGCCCTGCATATGAGGCAATCGGCTCCAGTAGAGACACAAATTGCCACACCTTTTCTTTTATCCCTTAGTGCTGCTAAGGCTTACCTTTGGGATATGCTTGAAATTCCTGCTAGGGATGTCTCAATTTTGGGGAAAAATTGTGTGTGTATATATATATATATATATATATATATATATATATATATATATATATATATATATATATATGTATGTATTATTATTTATTTATTGTATTTATAAAGCGCCAACATATGACGCAGCGCTGGACAATAAATAGGGATACATACAATATTTAGGGGTGACATACAGCTAAATGACAATACCTGAATACAAGAAAGACCAGATCATGCAGCACAGTATGAGTACAGGGTAGTGCTTAGTCAGTCACTGGATGGAGCATGGAGATTAGGCAAGTTAGGTTCACTCAGATGCCTAGCCTAGATGGTCCTTTGGGTTCACAGTAATGGAGGTGCATGATCAGGTTGGACACAAAAGGAGGAGGACCCTGGCCAAAGGCTTACAATCTAAAGGGAGAGGTAGGGGCACGAGAGGTAGGATATAATATAGGAAATAGGATCTAATATAGGATATAATATAATATAATATATATATATATATATATATATATATATATATATATATATATATATATATATATATATATATATTAATAGTGGTCATTTACACATCAATATTTTTAGTATGAGAAACCAAGTGCTACAGAGACTTTCTGAAATGATGATCTTTATTGTTTATTGGTAGTAGAAAGAAAACCAATTTGCAGTAATTTTTTACCTGCAACTTGAGTTGGAGCAACGACTTGACTAGACTTTGAGACATCTGGGGCTATTTCTACGAGTACAGGTGGAGATTTTTCTACAACAGCTGTAAAGAAAAAAAAGAAGATAATATCAAGTGTTTAACTCTGGCAGTAGCAAAGCATCTATCAGTGTATTGCTGTCCACCTAGATGTCAATGTGTAACCACTGACTTGTCAGGGCATTCAGTGTGGTGTGATTAGTTCAACAGCACTGATTGTTACAGATTGCCCAGAAAGCTCATGGTGAACCAGAACTTCTAGGAATGGAAAGCTTGTACTCACCAAGTACCCCTTGATATAGCTGAGATTATCTTGACACGCCTGCGCAGTACACTCCACACCACGTGCAAGTGATTGACAGCAGCACTCGCGCAGGCACAGTAGAGGACGACTGGTGAGGTTGGGAACTGGGAGCCAGTGGTTGAGAGCAGAACTGCAGCGAAGAACATAGCAGCTGCTATGGGCTGGAGGAAGCCCCGGGTAAGTAACAATGGTTCCTTTTAGGGGGGGGGGGGCATTTAAGTTTTGCTTTGTCTTCTTGCTAGTAATGGTATGATCTTTACTTTTTAAGTAATAAACATAATTGCTTAATTGCTACATATTATGAGGCAAACATGGTTGTATTAATAGCAACCATTGCATTCATATTTTACCTGGATGTTGAGGATCTATTTTTATTGTTGGAACTCCTGATGACAGCTGAGGTTGCCTTCGATCACCTCTATCATCTCCAGTTAGGGGGTCCTTAGAAAAAAATAAATGTACATTTTAACCCTTGCTTAGAAAATGTTGAGACGTTATCAAAGCATGTAATGTACATCATCATATAAAAGGGATTGCATTGATAGTGCACGCTACCATTAAGCAAATAAAAAAAAAATAAGGATTAAAAAAGCCCTTCATTTTTGTCCTATAAAAATATGAATTCCTTTTGCCAATCCTTTGGCCAATGCGTAAAAGATAAAAAAAGGGATCTCTGCTACAGGGGAAGATCTCTTTTTTTGTCTATGCGTGCTTATGAGAGACTTTCTTACATGTCATGTTCTGTACAAAGTAAGTAATTTCTTTCAAAGGAACTCAGACAGAAACATATAAAACCCTTGTGTAGAGTGGGGAAGTGTTAAAATCTACCATATAAAATCAAATATAAGTTGACCCTCTCAAGCTGTATTTTTTAATGACTCAAGTATAAGTCTATCCAGAAAAGTTAATGGCTGCACTTGGGGACCAGGAGGGGTTAATGGCTTCAATGCATACAGTATTGTAGCCATCAACCCCTCCTGGCCCCCCAAGTGCAGCCATAAACTCCTTCAGGCCTCCACATGCAGCTATTAACCCTCTAAACTGTCCCCATGCCTCCTATAAGTGTCTGCATATCTCTGCTCCCCTTTTAGTTGTGGCCATACCATGTATCCCCCTTCTCCCCCTTTAAGTGTGCCCAGTATCTGTTTCCCCTTTTCAGTGTGGCCAGTCCCCATGTCCCCCCTCCACTGAGGCTGGCCAATGTGTCCCCCTGCTCCCTCTCTATTGTGGCCAGTGTTATGATTTAAACATCCCCCTAACCCCTCCATTGTGGCCAGTGTTGTGTTTAAACATCCCCCTTCCCTCCCCATTGTGGCTAGTGGTGTGATTGAACACCCCCCATTGTGGTTAGTGAAGTGTAAATACCCCCCTCCATTGTGGCCAGTGTTATAAAGTAAAATATCACCCACGACCCCCTTCCCACCCAGTGAGCTGCAGCAGCCAGCATGCCTTCCTATGTGTAATCATATACACAGCCTCGACAAAAGTTTCCATACACAAATCCAGTGCCAGGAGCAGCGTCATATCACCTCTCTTTCACATGCTGGTCTGTCTGCATTAACGTAGCTCCAGCTACCAAAGTCACAAGAGCCGGAGCTACACTATTACAGGCAGACCAGAGTGTGAAAGAGGGGTGACAGGATGCTGCCCGCGGCGCTGGATTCCTGCATGGAGGCTTCTGGCGGGGCTGTGTATATGATTACACATAAGAAGGCATGTTGGCCGCTGCTGCTCGTGGGGTGGGCAGGGGGAGGTTGAGGGTGATATTTTACTTTACAACACTGGTTCCAATGGATGGGGAGGGGGGTAATTACACAACTCTGTGCTGCAGGAAGGGAGGGAGAGAATGGCAGCCCCCCTTCCCCCAGTCCCGGCTATAGAGCATGAAATTTAGAACATTAGAACTGACTCGCGTATAAGGCGACACCAAACTTTTATACTGTGAGTCAATCCTAAATTTCTCGCCTTATAGTCAAGTAATTTACATTTTTTATTGCCGTTCCTTAACTGCTGTCCATGGGGCCACCAGGTTTAAAGAGGAACTTCAGCATAAACAAACAAACTGTCATTAAGTTACATTAGTTAAGTTATTTAAAATAGATAGGTAATATAATCTCTTACCCACCCTGTTTTAAAAGAATAGGCGACTGTTTGTGATTTCATGGGGGCAGCTATCTTTTTTGCTTGAAAGGAGGTGACAGGGAGCATGAGACACAGTTCCAACTGCCCTGTGTCCTGATCACCCTTCCCAGCTGCGTGTGCAAGGCTTCAAATCTCAAATTCAAAATAAAAAAAACAAATGTGTGCCAAAACAGCAGAAGGAGAACAACAACATCAGAAAACCCATCATGCTGTGCACAGCATTAGGGGAAAAATGCCCGGGCATATTTCTTTGATGGGGCGGAGCTTAGATTCTGTGCAGCTAAAAATGAGGCTTGGGTAAGAAAAACAAAGTTCTGATGCTGTGAACCTGTTAAAGAAACACCAAGCCTTTTCAGTGCTGCCGAGTAGATTTTTAGTCTGGAGGTTCACTTTAATATCAAATCCATTTCAGTGAGTAAGTGGAATATCTTTCCAACAGTAACACAGACAAAAAGTAAAAACAAAAGCAAACTTATTTTTTTTAAAGCTTGATGTAAAATACAAATGCACATAAACCATGTATAAATTATGTTTTAAACCATAATCCTATATAGCCTGTCCAGTTTCTCTAATTAACCGGTTATGAAATATGCTGGGACTGCTTATAGACTTAAGCCCGAAGGGTTGACATTTTTTTACATCTGAGCAACTTTCACCCCCATTCATTTGCCAATAACTTTATCACTACTCATCACAATTAATTGATCTATATCTTGTTTTTTCCGCCACCAATTAGGCTTTCTGTGGGTGGTACATTTTGCTAAGAGCCACTTTACTGTAAATGCATTTTAACAGGAAGAATAAGAAAAAAATGGAAAAAATTCATTATTTCTCAGTTTTCAGCCATTATAGTTTTAAAATAATACATGCCTCCATAATTAAAACTCACGTATTGTATTTGCCCATATGCCCCGGGTATTTCACCGTTAAAATTATGTCCCTATCACAATGTATGGCGACAATATTTTATTTGGAAATAAAGGTGCATTTTTTCCGTTTTGCATCCATCACTGTTTAGAAGCCCATAATTTATTAAATCATATTGATATACTCCTTTGACATGCATATTTAAAAAGTTCAGACCCTTAGGTAACTATTTATGTTTTTTTTATTTTTTTATTATTATTGTATTTTTTTTTTTTTTTTAATTTAAACTTGTATGTGGGTATTTTTTGGTGTGGGAGGTAAACAGGTTTTTTTAATAATATATTTATATGTTTAATTTGAATTTTTTTTTTTACAGGTGTAATTTGCTATTTGGCCACAAGATGGCCAGAATCAAAAAGTCCTGGGAGCGATCGATCTCGCTCCCAGGCAGAAGAAAGGAGCCCAGAGCTCAGAAAAGCCGCAGCATCTGAAGAGACGCTGTCGGCTTTTCTCCGGGGGGGTCCGATCAGCGAAAGGGATTTATAATCCCTTTCACTGATCGGTAATCTAGCGGCCAGCAGCGGGGGCGCGCACGGGGGGGCCCGCGGGAGCGCGCGCGACCCGCGGGAGTGCGCGCAGCCCAACTGGACGAGAAATCTCGTCCAGTTGGGCTTAAGTGGTTAAATATGCTGTTCTATTGAGCATGCCATCAAAAAAATGTTTATATAATACATTTTATACACAAATCCCACTAAGGAGCATATTTACAGCTCTATGTTTTGACTTTTATTTTAACCTACCAATAAAATTTGGTGTATATCAAATTACAAACTAATATAACTAATAATATAATACAAAATACTTATTTTGAGAACTTGTTTGCTTGGTAGGTGTTGTAACATTACAGTATAATAAGTGAGTGAGAAAAAAATAAGGCATGATAATTAAAAAAAAGATTTAAAAAAAATCTTTTAAGTGTTACCTGCTACCCGCTAAAATGTTATAACATAATATAATGTAAGATTAAAAAACATATAACATAAACATAATATAAGGTAAGAAAAAACAGATACAGCAAATGTATTATACAGTATGCAATTAGGTTGGAACAACACACAGGCTTTAATGCATAAAAGATTAATCATAAGGTTTCCTGTGGTTTAGTCTGTCCATACACACTAACATCAAATGTGGCCAGTGATGTGATGTTTATTTTTATATTACTGATCATATTTAGGATGGGCTGTCAATTTTTTTTTTTTCAGTGAACACATATTTTCACCCAATGCAAAGATCCTGGGGCCTGATTCACAAAGCAGTGCTAACAGTTAGCACGCTGGTGAAAAGCCCTTTATCACGCCTAAACTCAGTTTAGGCATGATAAGTTTAGGTGTGATAAGTTTAGGTGTGATAAGTTTAGGCGTGATAAGTTTAGGCGTGATAAGTTTAGGTGTGATAAGTTTAGGTGTGATAAGTTTAGGTGTGATAAGTTTAGGCGTGATAAGTTTAAGCACCAACTGGGTTAGCACTGCAGTGCACAGCTGATCAAAAGTTTTGTGCTAGCAAAGTCTGGTGCACTTCGCATAGAGTTTAATGGCGCTGCTTTGCGTGCGGGACATTGCACGCAATCTAAACTTATCTAAACTTATCACGCCTAAACTTATCATGCCTAAACTTATCACACCTAAACTGGCTTTTCACCAGCGTGGTGCAATGGTTATCATGCCTAAAGTCTCTAACTGGGTTAGCACCACTTTGTGAATCGAGCCCCTGATTTCTAGAAATTCATGTTTTTTTCTTTGTTTGTTCTTTTTATTTTTGTTTTGTGTTGCTTTTTATTACTGGGAATAACACTCAAGAAATATATGAATCTTATCATTGGAAATGGTTGAAAACTGGAAAACAGGAAATTAAGTGTACCAGTTTGTGGGCAAATTACCTTTTCTATTCCAGCATCGTCTGTAATGAGAAAGTTCAAATAGGAGAAAGTTAGTAAAATATAATACCTGGAGTAAATATAATATATTACTGTAGCACTATGAAATGATACACGTGAAATGACATACACTGGGTTTATGGTAGGTACTGTAAGACAACAAACTATTACATTCTAACGTATTCATATAATCATAGATTTAAATGTACACTAACTAAAATGGGTCGTGCAGCAGAACTATACGGACGATCAGTTCTTCATTTGTGAACTTGCCTTCTCTTCCATTTTGATCTGGATCAATTCTATGTGAAACAGAGAGTGCTTCTATTGGTTCTTCTCTTGTTATCAGTGGTTGAAATGTTGTTCTGATTGGAGGATGTGCAGTAACTGGTCTAACAGGAACCGGTCCTCGCAACACAGGGACAGTGTAGCCCATACCGCCTGGGCAGATTTCCTTGAAAGCAGCTTTGATGGGTAAAGAGAAATAAAGGTATCATTAAGTATGACACTGGAATGGCCTGTGGTTGATTATATTTTCAGATTATTTACAATATGGCTTATGCAATGCTTTCCCTATGGGCTTTTAGCTTGGCGCTCCTCCCCCATTTTTAAGAGCTGCCCATCTCTTTTAATATATCTGGCTTTCTGCTCACTATTTATCTGTCCTTACATTGCTTCCTCTTGCTCTATCATCACACTAATTTCTAACCTCACCTTCCTCAACCTGCTAACCCCTGTGGACTTAGCTAGTGTCATAATGTGGTGCCACTCGGCATTACAACGAGTGACAACAGTTTTTCAGTATGTTTTAATCAAGTTTCCCAGTGTGGCATCAGTCAGTATCAGGGCCATATTCAAGCCCCAGTCAGCATCAAACTCCAGCCCAATTAGTGTCACAGTGTAGTCCATCATTATTAGTATTAATGTTACAATGCAGACCTAGTCAGAGTCAATATCACATTTTATAGTTAGTGCCATTAACACAAGTTGAGTCACGTGTGCAAAGTTTACTACACCACTTGCATAAATAATCGGTAAAAGTGTTGCCCGTTGTGGACACATGCTAATTTTACAGGCATAATATATGTCCTAATATTTAAATAAATTAAAATGCAATTATAACCCATACATAACAAATAAACCAGCATACTCTCTAAGCACTATTAAAAGTGGCATATGCAGGCAGCGCACTGTGTTCTTAAGATTACCTACGCCAGTTACGTAAAGCCCATTGTGCAACTAGCACAAGGTGCATTACCTAGGTAATATGCATGATGCAGGGGTACCACAGCTTACGCTATTTGCATAACATGAGAAATAGAAGACAACCAGCACAGGAAGACTTTCAAGTTGATTATTTTATTCACCTCAAATAGTGAACAAAGAATAGCCAACATCCGTGTAGAAAGTCAGATGTAATTATAGCTCATAAATATAGCTCTCCGTGCAGCCAAGAACAATGGATCCACTACCAGATGGAATGGGCAGTGCCCATATGGCTGATATTTTGGTGAAACCCCACCCACAGTGTGATGACATGACCATGGTCCTGACAGTTTGTTGTCTGTGAACATCGTTGCAATGTGGGAAATAACGGCTTCTTTTTTCAACTGCCAAGCAACCAGCATCTCCCTCTGTGCATAGAACTCTCAGTAACAAACATTCCACACAGATCACCTGTGAGAACTAAAGATATCAACACCAGAAATACATTTCAGAATGTAAATCAGGGAGAGGAAAGATTTTACAATAGGAAAACATTGACTAATCTATAAATGAATATTGTAAAAAATAAGCAATTTTTTTAAGTTATCTTCACTAAAGTTCCTCTTTAACATGGGAAGGCCTGGATTTACCATAAGGCACTGTAGGCATGTGCCTACAGGCGCCTGATGATGGAAAGGCGGCTCACTCCCCTCCCAGAGCGCCTCCCTCCTTCCCTCTGCAGAGTCCTGATGAAAGTGTAAAGGAGACGTTACTCACCCAACTCTTGGTGTTCCACTGACCAGCTCTCCTTTCAGTCAGGGGCACCTCTAGCTACTTAGCCACTCTTGGTCCCGCTCACGTGGTCTAGAGTGTATTACGCTGGAAAGGTCGGCATCTGCACCGGAGGGGACCCCGGGCAACCGGCTGAAAGAGGAGCTGTGGTGAAGGGAAAGGACAGCTGCCAGGGGCTGGAGGAAGCCCTGGTTAATTAGATCTTTTTTGTTTTTTTACAGATTGCATCTGTAAAGATTGCATCTTTCCTTTAAGGTGTGCACACACACAAACAATGTCCCATATACACTTAACTTTTTCTCCTGAGTTCTCTTTAATATTTTAACTTCTTTTTAAAATAACTTTTCAGCATTTTGCAATTGAAAAAGTACCAAAAATTAGGCAAAAAAGTATTAAAATAATTTTGAGTATTTTCTTGATTGCTGATTTAAAAGGTTTTTATTGACGAGGTGTGAAAATATGACCTAGGACAGAACTCATCAGAAAAAGTTAACTGCATATGGGACATTTACTGTCACCATTTTGGATCGGGGCTCAATCCCGGGGGAGACATTTTGGGGCTAAATTCTGTACAGGAGCGTTGCTAGCCCTTAGGCTAATTATGCATTCTGTTGCTATAGAGGGGAAGCAATGGGACAATCTGCAGTGCACAATGCAGCGCCACAGGGTGGGCGGAGTAATAGGGAAAACAATGGACCTGGCTGGCACTCAGACAAGATGTTATGGCAGTCTCACCGATGCATCGGGAAGATCATGGGATACACTACTAGATTATCAGCAGAGGTGGCCACAGTGGCTGCCTCAGACAAGAACCATCTAGCATGTGTACAAGGCTATGCTCTTTGAATATTTTACAGTTAAGGACAAGTGACCTGAGAGGTATATGGAGGCTGCCATATTTATTTCCTTTTAAACAATACTAGTTGTCCTGCTGATCTTTCATGCATCAGTAGAGTCTGAATCCCACACCTGAAACAAGCATGCAGCTATTCCAGTCAGATGCCAGTCAGAAACATCTGCTCTGCATGCTTGTTTAGGGTCTATGGCTAAAAGTAGTAAAGGCTGAGGATCAGCATGACTGCCAGACAATGTGCATTGTTTTAAAAAAGGGAATAAATATGGTAGTGTCCATACCCCTCTTAGGTCAGTTGCCTTCTAGCCCCAAATGTTATCATCCAGTTTAAAAACACCCTCTAACTGATGGCTATAAAAGTACAATATTCTATTAATAAAATACACTCACCTAAAGAATTATTAGGAACACCATACTAAAACGGTGTTTGACCCCCTTTCACCTTCAGAACTGCCTTAATTCTAATTGGCATTGATTCAACAAGGTGCTGAAAGCATTCTTTAGAAATGTTGGCCCATATTGACAGACGCGTAGCTAGGGGGGGGTCGGGGTAGGACAGGTGCCCCAAGGCGCCGGGTCCCCGAGGGCGCCCAACTGAGCTGCAGGTTTTTTTGTTTTTTTTGGGGAGGGGAGCAGCGCAGAGAAGAGGGAGAGCTGTGCGCAGCGGTGGAGAAGGGGGGCCATCTCCCCCCTCCTTCCCTCACCTTAGGTGCTCTCCCTCCCTCGCTGTCCCCTCCACAACTAATGTCCGGGGGGCTGGCATCGGCGGGCGGGACTTACCTCCGTCTCGCTCCAGCGCCGGAAGTTCGGGTCCTGTAGCCGCTGCTCTGGACTAGACCAGAGTAGCGGCAGATCCATCCGGCGCTGCGACGAGATGCAGGTAAGTCCCGCCCGCCGCTCTCAGCCACCCGGACGGACATTAGTTGTGGAGGGAACAGCGAGGGAGGGAGAGCCCCCTAAGGTGAGGGAAGGGGCTGGGAGACGTCCGCCCCTCCCCACTGTGCCCATAGCTCTCCCTCCACTGCGCTGCTCCCCTCCTGCTGGGGGACACACCTGGCAACATATACTGGGGACATATACCCCCTGCCTACATATACTGGGGACATATACCCCCTGCCTACATATACTGGGGACATATACCCCCTGCCTGCATATACTGGGGACATATACCCCCTGCCTACATATACTGGGGACATATACCCCCTGCCTACATATACTGGGGACATATACCCCCTGCCTACATATACTGGGGACATATACCCCCTGCCTACATATACTGGGGACATATACCCCCTGCCTACATATACTGGGCACATATACCCCCTGACTACATATACTGGGCGCATATATACCCCCTGACTACATATACTGGGCGCATATATACCCCCTGACTACATATACTGGGCGCATATACCCCCTGACTACATATACTGGGGACATATACCCCCTGCCTACATATACTGGGGACATATACCCCCTGCCTACATATACTGTGGACATATACCCCCTGCCTACATATACTGGGGACATATACCCCCTGCCTACATATACTGGGCGCATATAGACCCTGACTACATATACTGGGCGCATATACCCCCTGACTACATATACTGGGCACATATACCCCCTGGCTACATATACTGGGGACATATACCCCCTGCCTACATATACTGGGGACATATACCCCCTGACTTCATATACTGGGGACATATACCCCCTGGCTACATATACTGGGGACATATACCCCCTGCCTACATATACTGGGCGCATATACCCCCTGACTACAAATACTGGGCGCATATACCCCCTGGCTACATATACTGGGGACATATACTCCCTGCCTACATATACTGGGGACATATACCCCATGCCTACATATACTGGGCACATATACCCCCTGACTACACATACTGGACACATATACACCTGGCTACATATACTGGGCACATATACCCCTGGCTACCTGTTCTGTGGACATCTCTACCCCTGGCTACCTGTTCTGGGGACATCTATACCGCTGGCCACCTATTCTGGGGACATCTATACTGCTGGCCACCTATTCTGGGGACACCTATAGACCTGGGGCTACCTATTTTTGGGGAACCACTGCTGTCGGATTGAGTGTATTTTGGGGAACTGCTGCCAGGTGAGAGGTGTCTACCAAATTAAGGGGGCATTCTGCCTATTTATGTGAAATGCTGTCTATTTATGTGCCTCATGACTGCTGAATTTGTCTTGTTGGGGGCCTCATGGTTACTGAATTTGTCTTGTTGGGGGCCTTAAGATCGCTGAATTTGTCTTGTTGGGGGCCTCATGATTTGTTGGGAGCGTCAAGATCGCTGAATTTGTCTTGTTGGGGGCCTCATGATTGCTGAATTTGTCTTGTTGGGGGCCTCATGATTGCTAAATTTGTCTTGTTGGGGGCCTCATGATTGCTGAATTGGTCATGTTGGGGGCCTCATGATTGCTGAATTTGCCTTGATGGGGGGGGCTCATGATTGCTGAATTTGTCTTGGAACATGCTGGAAGGTACATACTGAGGGAGGGTGGGTGAGCGCGAGCCTGCTAACTTCCTGTACATTTGGCTCCACCCATAACCACGCCCACATTATATAGCCACGCCCCTTTTTTGGCGCGGCGCGCGCCTTCCCCTTAGGGGGCGCATTAATAGTCTTTGTCCCCGGGCGCTGAAAGCCCTAGCTACGCCTCTGCATATTGATAGGATAGCATCTTGCAGTTGATGGAGATTTGTGGGATGCACATCACATCACATCCGAAAGATGCTCTATTGGGTTGAGATCTGGTGACTGTGGGGGCCATTTTAGTACAGTGAACTCATTGTCACGTTCAAGAAACCAATTTGAAATGATTCGAACTTTGTGACATGGTGCATTATCCTGCTGGAAGTAGCCATTAAAGGGTGGGTACATGGTGGTCATGAAGGGATGGACATGGTCAGAAACAATGCTCAGGTAGCCCGTGGAATTTAAACGATGCCCAATTGGCACTAAGGGGCCTAAAGTGTGCCAATAAAACATCCCCCACACCATTACACCACCAGCCTGCACAGTGGTAACAAGGCATGATCGATCCATGTTCTCATTCTGTTTATGCCAAATTCTGACTATCGAGACTCATCAGACCAGGCAACATTATTTCAGTCTTCAACTGTCCAATTTTGGTGAGCTTGTGCAAATTGTAACCTCTTTTTCCTATTTGTAGTGGAGATGAGTGGGTCGTCTGCTGTTATAGCCCATCCGCCTCAAAGTAGTGCGTGTTGTGGCTTCACAAATGCTTTGCTGCATACCTCGGTTGTAACAAGTGGTTATTTCAGCCAACATTGCTTTTCTACCAGCTTGAATCAGTCGGCCCATTCTCCTCTGACCTCTAGCATCAACAAGGCTTTTTCGCCCACAGGACTGCCGCATACTGGATGTTTTTCCATTTTCACACCATTCCTTGTAAACCCTAAAAATGGTTGTGCGTGAAAATCCCAGTAACTGAGCAGATTGTGAAATACTCATTTTGGCACCAACAACCATGCCACACACAAAATTGCTTAAATCGCCTTTCTTTCCCATTCTGACATTCAGTTTGGAGTTTAGGAGATTGTCTTGACCAGGACCACACCCCTAAATGCATTGAAGCAACTGCCATGTGATTGGTTGATTAGATAATTGCATTAATGAGAAATTGAACAGGTGTTCCTAATAATCCTTTAGGTGAGTGAATTATGTGTGACTGAAATCCCAGGTCTTACTTTTGCCATGTACTGTATATTCCTGCGTATAAGACTACTTTTTAACCCTTGAAAATCTTCTGAAAAGTTGGGGGTCGTCTTATACGCCGGGTGTCAATGATGCCGGGTGATACGCCCTATCCTGTTACCGCCTCTCAGATCTCCCTGCTGAAGGAGTGCAATCTATTCTTCCATACCGCTCTGATAAACAGGTAGACAAGGAGAGCTGACCAGTCTACTTAAAGAGAACCCGAGGTGGCATTGTATTACGTTAGTGGGGCACAGAGGCTGGTTGGTCACACTAACACAAGCCTCTGTTGCCCCATCGTGTGTCTCAAAGACCCCCCTGCTCGCCGCTATACCCCCGCAGTGCTGGCGACACGCAGCGCGTCGCCAGCACAATGTTTACTCTAGCGCTGTCTGTCAGCGCCGCTCCCCCGCCTCCTCCACATCGCCGCTACCCGCCCTCGTCCCTTCCCTCCAATCAGCGGGAGGGAAGGGACGAGGGCGGGTAGCAGCGATGCGGAGGAGGCTGCGGAGCGGCGCTGACAGACAGCGCTAGAGTAAACATTGTGCTGGCGACACGCTGCGTGTCGCCAGCACTGCGGGGGTATAGCGGCGAGCAGGGGGGTCTTTGAGACACACGATGGGGCAACAGAGGCTTGTGTTAGTGTGACCAACCAGCCTCTGTGCCCCACTAACGTAATACAATGCCACCTCGGGTTCTCTTTAAGTAGAGTTGACCAATGCAACAAGTCAATTGACTATATACTGTTATATACTGGGTAACACATACAGTACAGCACCAGTATCTGTTCATACACAGCACCAGTACATGATTTTTTAATTATTATTTTAATTTGGTGTGCGTTGTAAGAGGGGTAGTCTTACACGGTGACTATATCCCAAACTCTATATTTTAACTGTAAAAGTTGGGGGGTCGTCTTATACGCCCAGTCGTCTTATACGCCGGAATATACGGTAATTATTATATCAGTTTTACTACTATGAAACCTGCAACCCAAATCGAACTGCCTGTTGAAATTATGCTTGAAAATCATGCCTAAGCAAACTGTGCACAATAAGTAATCAGGATTCCTGGACATCCAGCAACAATTTTCCACCAGCCACAGCAACAAAAAGCAGAATGTAAAGAGAATATATATATATTTCTTTATTTGCTTCATCAAGCACAAGCTATGCAAACATATATATCACGTAATGTCTCATGCTGGCTGGATTAATTCTGACAAACCTAGGAAAAATCATTTATATTTCAAACCAAACCAAACGTAGAGCTGGAATAAACAGAGCTGGGTCTCCCAGCACTAAGTACGTGCCGACACAAGTTCTAAACACACAAAAGGGAAATATAAACTATGATAACTTTCATCTGCTGAGAAGTGTAGATAGAGAGATTGCATGAATTAGCAGTATTATTAAACACAAAAGCTTCACTGGACTGTGTTGCTTACCAGCGATATCTTCCAAAAGAGTAAAGCATTCAGCCCTAATTCTCTTATTTACAATGATCTTGTCTGAGACAGAAGCCAGTTGTTGACCACATTACATAATGTTATGCTTATGGAGGCACTTTAGCGACATATAGTGAAATGCACTAAATTATTTAGGATAGCCACTTTTATGGTCATTTTCCTAGTTTTGGCTTTAGGCCTGGGACCCACTAGCCCCTTTTCAAAGTGCATGTGATTTGAGAAGCTCTTGCTAATGTAACGGTATGTGTGATTTTTAAAAAAATCACATCCTTCAAGTGGGATCACACCCATAGCATTACATTAGCAAGAGCTTTTCAAATCACAAGTGCTTACAAAAGGCTTAGAAATATACTGCTAGTGGGTTCCAAGCCTCAGAAGCACTTCCTATTCTATATATTGTTGTATAATGAATGTAGTCTTGCCCTCCCCAGTGATGTTTAGCCTAAGCTGATTAGCTATTTAGAATCCCCCCCCCTCTAGAGCATACATGTCAAACTCCGGCCCGTGGGCCTAATCTGGCCCTCTGAGCAATCAGATTTGGCCCTCAGATTCTTTCCTGACTTTGCATTTTGTTTGGCCCACTCTAGACCTCCAGAGAAGCTATATTGGAGGTTAAGCCCTAGATCACCAGGGAAGCCATATGTGGAGGGGGACAGCACTAGATACTAGGGAACTGTATAGGAGGAGGAAAGGAGGGGACCACTAAACATAGGAAACTGTATAGGACCACTACACAGCAGGGAATTGTATAGATGAGGGAGGGAGGGCAACTAAACTTTAAGTAACTGTATAGGGGATGGGGGGGTGCTATTAGACACCAGGGAATATTATAAAGGAGAAAGGTGGCCACTAGACATTGAGGTCAGTCCGCGACTTGGTCCCAGAGCCCAATTTCTGCCCCACTTTTGTATTTGAGTTTGACACCCCTGCTCTAGAGCATTCTGGGAGACCAGGTTTATTGTATGGGCTTCGGAACTCTCAGTAACCAAACATTCCACAGAGCTGTACCAAAAGATTTCACCACCTGTGACAAGTTTCAGAATGTAAATCCGGAAGAGGAAAGATTTTACAATGGGAAACACTGACTAAATACTTAATAAATGAATATTGAAAAAACTAAATAATAAGCCTTTTTATTCATTGTGTTATTTTTCAGCACAGTTCCTCTTTAAAATTACCAATATTTAGCCTATAATAAAAGGTGAATTTTGCCTAGCCCCTTGTGAAGTGCAAAGCATCCAGGAGGGATCAGTATCAGATCATGGACCAACTAAAAGAGCATGCGCATCTGTGCTACCCATTATGATCATTGCTTGTTAAGGTGACACAGCAGGCAAGAAGAGATATACAGACAGATTGCATATCTACAGCCAATGAAGACAGCAGAAAGATCTACAGTGTGGGCAGGGTACATGTGAGCAAAATGTGCTCATCCGTTTGCTTGCCGGTTTTGCTCATAGATCCAGTGCGCCGAAGCAAAGCTACACTAAGCTAAGCTTTATACACACTAGATTGTCAGCCAAGATGGCGGAGTTTGCTCTATAGTCCATTAATTTGTGTTTGTGTGATTGCAGCTTCCACAGTTTTTCTTTTTTCAAGGTGTATTCTCTATTTTACACATTAATTATCCTTAGCAGCTTCCAGTTGATTTATATATTGGGCCTGATCCAATTTACTGTTCCTCTAAGTGATCACTTTTAATCTTCTGTTTAAAATAACTTTTCAGCACTATTCAATTGAAGAACAATCAAAAATGAGATGAAAAAGTACTGTCACAATTATCCTGGGCATATTCTAGCTTGCTGGTGGCTTAAAGGGCATTTTATTTATAAGATGTGAAAATATCAATTAGTATAAAACTTGAATTGAACCAGGCCTATTATATGGTTTTTGAATGGTGGTTCAGTACTTGAGAAACAGAGTGCATTTGATTTGTGTTTGATCTGCATCTGCATTTCGATGTGTTCAAGTTTCAGTTGAATAAACATTGTGGCCACACTGACCTCAGGTCAGTCACAAAAGCACTTTCAGTGCACATTAGCACAATTACATAAACAGAAAGCTAAGCAAGTCAAAGGCAAAGTCACATTTCCATGAAATCCTCAAAAGTAACTGTCATTGGATAAGTTTCTTGTTAAAACCACACACAAAAATAAAGGTTGGTGTGCAAGCCAACAGATGCCAATGATTCTGTTAGTTATAGTGAAAGTCTTGCTTACATTTTTATTTTATACTATTTTACTATAACTGGTTTTGGATTGTGGAACGAATTACGTAAGTTTCCATTAATTGTTATGGGGAAATTTGCTTTCATATGAGTGCTTTGGATTACAAGCATGTTTCTGGAACAAATTATGCTCACAAACCAAGGTTTCACTGTAGTTCAAAATAATGAAGGCACTCCAGGGGTAAAAGTGTAGAATTTCAGATTGCTAAAGTTGCAGACATCAATGTCTATGTGGTTCGATTAATGTTCAAATATGCAAGCAGGATCAATGAGATCAATAATCAATATGCAAAAATAATAAAAAGATCAGAAATGTGCAGGATTGGTAGTTCATAAGTCCCAGTCTCCTTGGTGTGGCTGGTAAAGTGCAGGTGCACCAAATTGATATACCGTGGGTCAATGACTAGTTACATGTGCAATGTTCACAGTCATTTTCAATCGTAGAATTGCTCAGTAACAGCTACCGGAAGGATGATCCTCCGAAGCTCGCAAGGGTCTGACACTAGGATGGCTGGTTTAACATTCTTTTTTACAATAGTGCTGCTTTAACCGATGGTTTAGTTTTACATTCCTAGGTATTTTTTGCCTATAGGTAGAGATATAAATCTGGCACAGGTTGAAACAATTGTAATTAGAGTAATTTAGGTATGATTTGGGTGCATAGTTCTGAATAATTACACAGGTAATAAAATAAGTATGCAATTACAAGTACCATATTTTTCTGAATATAAGACTCACCTTTTCTCCCCCAAAAATGGGGACAAAACGTCACTGGGGTTGATTCACTAAGAACAATAGCAACGAGTAACCTCCTGTTAATCTGCGCACCTTAATTTTGACTCCCTGCATGCTACGCACGCTAATGGCAGCATAGTGTGCATAATTAAGTTTGGTTAGAGAAGCACTCGCTATGCTGTTAGTAACTTATGCCGGCTTTAGCCCAGTAATGGGCGCTCCACTCTTCCCGCCCTGAGCTCCTTCGGGTCCAGTGGCTTCAAATGAGAAGATCTCTGCACGTTGATTGGCCCAATAGGCTGCGTGTCACTTGACAGACAGCCGATCAGGCCAATCAAAGTTACGCGCGCTATTGTTCTTAGTGAATCAATCCCACTGAGTCTTATATTCCAAATACAGGGAGTCCCCAACTTACGAGCACCCCCCGATATGTACCACAGACCCGCCGAAATGTCAGGGACCCTCTGTATTGTCTCGTGTCATTCTCTACCGCCAGCGCATCTCTCACCTAATGCATCAGAGCCCGCAGCTATCAGATGAGGCGTTCAGCAGAAGCCGGCACTAGGGGAACAATGAGGGAGATGAGAGGTCTCTGATCACTGTGGGCTCTGATGAATTAGGTGAGAGGTGCTCCTGTTGCTTTCATCTATTCAAGAGGAGCAGGGGAGGACACAGGGGGGCAGAGCAGAAGAGAACACGGGGGGAGCAGAAGAGGACATGGGGGAGTGGAGGAGGACAAAGGAAGACAGAGGACACAAGGGAGGCAAAAGAGGAGACATGGGGACAGGGGATGAGACATGGGGGACAGAGAAGGCAACATGGGGGACACAGGAGGACACCCCAAACCAATTTTCAAACCTTTGGGACAAAACAAATCCAGATTTCCAACATAGATTTTCCAAAATAATTAACAAGGCACAATGAACGCGTTTTATTGCAATATACTGGCTATAGACTTTCACCAATGACCCTCATTTAAAGTCATTCTCAATTTTAAGTAACTTGCGTTTCTATACAGATTAGGGAGATAGTTGCTAAATGTACACAAGGAAATGGCAAAGGGCCAAAAACTATTCTGAAGGTGATGACATACAAAGCTGAATCAATGTAGTTATTTAATTCCGGATATTATGAGAGAAAATGAATGTTTTTCTTACAAGTGAACATAAATAGTGTAACATCAAACAGTAAAGCTGCGTGAGCACAGATGCACCGATAACATTGCTGCTGGCTGTATCATTAAGTAAGCCAGCTGTAAAGCCTACATTTGATAAAGGTGCCTGGTGGAAAGAGCGCAGGAAATAGGCGGTAGTAGAATATTGGTGAATTAACTCACATTCTACTTGGAAGAGGTGGGGTGCCAGGACACCCTATTGGAGAAATAGACACAAACACAACGGAAGCCCAAGTAGCGTTATATGTTTTTATAGCTAGGAAAATGTAAATGACAGAATGGCTACTCACAAAAGTGGGTTGCAATAGGGGCAACCAACCACTGGGAGCAGGTAGAGACAATAAACTAGACTCCACTCAGGGTGTCCAGGTGCGGCTGGATGTGGTCACTCTCCCTGGTGAAAAACAACTGGCTCTTACACTGGTGTCAACCAAGTGAGGCCAGGAAGGACCCCTCCAACCTCGGTGGGGTGGGGGGTATATACATCACAAAGGGGTAAAGAGGCACCCAAGTATTAATAAAACTAGGTTAAAAACACTTAAAGCATAAAAGGTGAGGTGGCCTACCTCAATGAGTGATTAAGGTAAGCCACCTATTTGAGGTAAGCCACCTAACCTTGTATGCTTTTAGTGTTTTTAACCTTTTATGCTATTAGTGTTTTTCACCTAGTTTTAATACCTGGGTGCCTCTTTACCTAATTGTGCTGTATATACCACCCACCCCACCGAGTTCTCATGAGACAAAAGATTTATTTAGCACAAGTAACGTGTTTCCTATGTCCAATGTCCCCTTTTGCAGGTCAATATAAGTGCCAGAGCTATAATCGGCCAGTAGCATTGAGCACCTCTCATATTCTACTATTTAATTATATATATATATATATATATATATATATATATATATATATATATATATATATATATATATATATATATATATATATATATATATAAAAATGTTGGTAATATTCCCCATTATTTTTACCATGATTTAACCTCTCCCTACGCTCTTACAGAGCCCCCTAAAGGTATTTAACCTTGCCCCACCTCCCCACCCCGCAGTGGTGCATAACCTTAACCCCATGGTGGTGCCCAACCTTAGCCCCCTCCCCTGTGGACGCCTAATTTAACCCCCCTTCCTGAGGGGGTGCCTAATCTTAACCCACCCTGGGGGCCTCTACCCTTAACCCCCCACTCCTGATACTTACCCTATCACACCCACCAATGTCCTGTTGAAAAGGAATAGCTGTAGCCGCAGTTTGCATAGTGAGTGGCCCCTGCCCTTTTCAAAAGGATGTGTCTTGCGCCCTTTTTATCTGTTTTGACTTTAAGATCTAAAAGCCCCTATTATCCAGGAGAGTCAGAAAGGTTTGCATTAATAACACCCCATCACCTTCCCGCATTAAACCACACTCCGATCTCTAGCGTCACAGAGCAAAATTTGTTTAAAATGGGCAACTGTAATTTGCATAAATGTAAGAATCCAGCATGGTTTAAAAAGTGACTGATTACGTAGTACTTTTACTTTTAAAGGGATACTGTAGGGGGGTCGGGGGAAAATGAGTTGAACTTACCCGGGGTTTCTAATGGTCCCCCGCAGATGTTCTGTGCCCGCGCAGCCGCTCACCAATGCTCCGGTCCTGCCTCTGGTTCACCTCTGGAATTTCAGACTTTAAAGTCTGAAATCCACTGCGCCTGCGTTGTCGTGTCCTCGCTCCTGCTGATTTCACCAGGAGAGTACTGCACAAGCCCAGTATGGTCTGTGACTGCGCAGTACGCTCCTGGTGACATCAGCAGGAGCGAGGACACGGCAACGCAGGCGCAGTGGATTTCAGACTTTAAAGAGAATCTGTATTGTTAAAATCACACAAAAGTAAACATACCAGTGCGTTAGGGGACATCTCCTATTCCCCTTTGTCACAATTTCGCTGCTCCCCGCCGCATTAAAAGTGGTTAAAAACAGTTTTTAAAAGTTTGTTTATAAACAAACAAAATGGCCACCAAAACAGGAAGTAGGTTGATGTACAGTATGTCCACACATAGAAAATACATCCATACACAAGCAGGCTATATACAGCATTCCTTTTGAATCTCAAGAGATCATTTGTGTGTTTCTTTCCCCCTGCATCTCTCATGCACTGAAGTTTCAGGCTGCTCTTTTCTTCCTGCAAACAGCTTTGCCCTTGTCTGTAATTCCTCACTATGTGAAAGCCCAGCCAGCTCAGAGGACGATTTATCCAGCTTGTAAAAGATAAGAGAGAAGAGAGAAGCTGCTCTAATCTAAATAACACACAGGCAGTGTGCATAGAGGGGCCTGGAAGGCGGAGTTCATAGCAGAACCACAACACTGAAGAACTTGGCAGCCTTCCAGATACAGGCTGACAAGTCTGACAAGAGATAAATAAGTTGATTTATTACAGAGACTGTGATAGTGCAAAGTGCTGCAGTAAGCCAGAACACATTAGAATAGCTTTTGGAACTTGTAGGATGATAAAAAACAGGATGCAATTTTTGTTACGGAGTCTCTTTAAAGTCTGAAATTCCAGAGGTGAACCAGAGGCGGGACCAGAGCATCAGTAAACGGCTGCACGGGCACAGGATGTCTGCGGGGGACCATTAGAAGCTCCGGGTAAGTTCAACTCATTTTCCCCCGACCCCCTATAGTATCCCTTTAAGCAGACGGTTTATTCAAAAGTCAGTGGTAATACAGGAACATACGAATATCACATTATAGCCCTCATATAGCTCAGATTTACCAGTGAAAGTATTCTGTACATTCCATTTAATGTTCCACTCTGCATTTATAAATTTGACACCAAGGACTTCAGGATCTGACCTCTCAGACAATTAGATAGATTTTTACTTAAATTACAGAACAGGAAATCAAAGCATTTGACTGTAACTTAACCAAAGGTAATTACGTGGAAATTATAATGTTTCTCAGACTGTCAGAATATCTTATGGAGGTTGACGTTCTTTAGTATATGCGAAATACATTATGAAAACGTAATGCACTTTTCAGTTATTGAATGTGTAATATAGGTCTAGAAGTCTACAATAATAATTACCTGCATAAGCAAATGTGGCATATGGCATACATAGAATGTATATTGAAAGTGACAGTAAAACACTGGAGTCTACAGTAGGCTATGTGCCCAGCTACTAGCTGAAAGAAAAAAAAACCCTGTCCCATTGTTACTTTAAAACTGGTCCCGCACCCTTGTATTTTACTTTATACTGTTACTTAACCTCTTTCCGACCGCGTCACGCCGATGGGCGTGGCCGCGGCGGCAGCCCCAGGACCGCCTAACGCTGATTGGCGTAAAGTCCTGGGGCTCTGTTTTGCAGGAGATCGCGCGCAGGCTGCGCGCGCATCTCCTGCTGGGGGGCCGAGCTCCGCCTCGCCTTCAGTCTGTTAGACGGCGTGATGCCGTCTATTTCTATGTACAGCGCTGCGATCGGCAGCAGCGCTGTACTGGGGACATCCGTGTCACACGGCTGTCCCCCTGGGGGACAAGAGAGCGATCGACTCTCATAGGCAGAAGCCTATGACAGCCGATCGCCGTAATTGGCTGGCTGTGGGGAGGGAGGGATGGAGGGAGGGAGGGAAGGGATTTAAAGGAACATTTTTTATTTTTTTTTAAAGCTGCAACAATAATATTTATAAAAAAAAAAACATGGTGGGAGCGACCAGACCCCACCAACAGAGAGCTCTGTTGGTGGGGAGAAAAGGGGGGATCACTTGTGTGCTGTGTTGTGCGGCCCTGCAGCTTGGCCTTAAAGCTGCAGTGGCCAATTTTACTAAAATGGTCTGGTCACTAGGGGGGTTTAGCCCTGCAGTCCTCAAGAGGTTAAACCCGTGGTGGGTTTTAAGAATTCTATTAGGACACTGTAAGGACACAGAGGCTGGCCATTGTATGCAGAATGTGCCTCTGTGTCCTAATAGGATTTTTCAAACCCACCATGGGTTCTCTTTAAGTAAGCCCGACATTCATTAAAAGAAAAAGAAATAAATCAAATTACTGGATATTAATCAGTCTTCTCTGAGTTTTGCATCAGAGTGTATGGATTATGGATGATACATTTTTTCCCGCATGGAGATGAAAGTTGCAAGTACCTTCTATTTTACAATAAATACAAAGGAGGCACTCAATTGGCTCAATAAACGTGTGTTTATCACATTTTCAGCAGTAACACTACGTTTTGGGGTGAACAAGCACCACACCTATAAAAGGCCTGCTTCTTCATAGTCAGCTAACCGGCAAGACATCATCAGATAGTCCAAAGTTCACATTAACCCCCTTCCCCCCAGGGGTTATTGGATCGGTGACCCACAGGAGGATTGATCACCGGCTGCCTAGGCTGAACCAGGCCTAAGGATGGTGAGGTCCACAGCACTCCCTTACGATGTACCTTCTATTTTAAAAAGATAAAATTATAAGTGAGTAAGAGGTGTATCAGAATAGTACTGGCCTGCCGAAAAGAATGCGGTTTATGGGTAAAACAATTTTACTAACTGTATCTCACTCCTTGCTTGGTATAAAAACTGACCAGACCAGAAAAGTGATTAACATATTAGTGACTGCACACTCTATGACAAACCCAGTGGTGGGGGTCAAAGGAGGACACATTCTTGCATATCAAGCCAACGTTGAAAAATAGTGGTGCATTGAACTGCTTCTATATAATTATGCATAATATTTCAGATGAATAGCCTATTTTGTGACTACTGCCAATTCTTCATAGGCATTAGATATCAAGTTTCATTTAAACAATTGAAGATCATTAACTAAAGAACTGTTACCAAATAAATACATAATCCATGTTTAAAGCCATCTCCAGGCACAGATCTAACAACACCAACTAAAAGCTTACAAATCAGAGTGCTCATATGTTACTATTTTGTGTTTACTGTGGCTTCTGCAGCTAAAACTCTTCCAGAAGATGATGTGAGAGAGAGAGTCAGATTTCAGGCTCAGTTGGTGGGCTGCTCTTGATGCCTGGATTGCATCATTTCCACTTCTCAGACTGGAAAGGGGCCAGCACAGTCTGAGTCTTTCTGAGATGACTGCAGCCTATATTACAGGAATGCAATGATGCAGAGGATGGCCTGTGCCTGGGCTCCTAAATATGTATTTTACAAGTGCTTTACTTTGTAACAGATAATTAAGGAGCCTCTACAGAGGCATAAACAAGCCTTACAACTTTGGGCTTACATAGAACATCTGTACCTGAATTGGGACTTTAAATCCAAGTAAACGCATGTATAATACAGGTAGTCCCCGGTTAACGAACGAGATAGGGACTGTAGGTATGTTCTTAACCTGAATCTGTTCTTAAGTTGGAACATTGTGCCATCTCTGTCCCCTGTATCTCCTCTGTGCCTCCATTGCCCCCCTATGTGTCACCTCTGCCCTCTGTACCTGCTTTTACACATTTAAAAGCCATTTTTTCTTTGATTTTTTTTTTTATCGATTTTCTCAAAAACTACAAGTCTAATTTGAAAACATTTTTTTGCACTTGTTCCCATGGAAACACAGAATCTATGCCGTTCGTATCAGCGGGTCGTTCGTAAGTCGGGGACTACCTGTATGCAGATCATTATGGTATTTGAATCCACAAATTCCAATCGGTCCAGCTACAACCACTTTATGGACTAAAAGCTGGAGATGAGTCCCCCTGTCCATAACTCTGACAAACGAGCCATGCAATTGTGTGTTGGGGGTAAGGGCGGTGGTTTTGTTTTCAAAGGGCCAAAATAGTGTGCAAGCAAGTAGGGAGGTTGGCTGGCATCTTTGTGGAGATCGTTTCCAGGGAGTGCTTTTGTAAAGAATAAAGGGACTACAGAGAATCCCCCATGAGGAGATGGACTAGTCCAAGTCCCATCAGATCTGCCAGATTTTTACTGCTTAGCATGAGCAACAGCAACATAGAAAAAAAGTAATTTACAATGCATTTTACTCTTATAGAATTGTATTTCTTATACATAAGTATTTTTCAAATTTTACATTTTTTTGCAATAGTGCTCCTTTAAGTATAAAAGACAGCAAAGTGACATGGGCAAGGGGCAATAGCCATTAATATCCTCTTTTTCTAAATCATAACATTAAGCCAGTATTTATAATAGCCTCTGTAGCATGGACTGGCAGTCAGCTTTAACATGGGTGTATGTAGTGCATGAGATACTGTATATAAACATGCTGATAGACATGGTAATTTAAATGTTATACTCACCAGTTCCAAGCACAGGGCACTTTTCACAGTTGGGTCCCCAGGCCTTGCCCACACTGCAACAGCACAGCTGCCTGCTAAGCTGAACAGATAGAGGATGCATGCACTGCTTTGTAGTGCTGACCAGACGGTAACATGGTCCTTTCTCTTCAGAAACCAAAGGACTATCTGCTGTGGAAAGAAAAGCAAAATAATGTCCATGGAGAGATATAGGCCCTTATTCAATTCACTTTTTCTCCCACGTTGTTTTCCCAGGAGATCATTTATTTTCTTCTCTTTAAAGAGAAGATGGATAACTCACTTACTGCCCAGAAAAGAGCAAAGCAAATGTTTTCGTGGGTATTACTCTCACTTCTTCAGGTCTTTTGGTGCCAAAAACAGTGGCCAAGTAGAGCGGGAGCACCTCTTGACTTTTACACGTTATTGGCTCTTGGCTGTCTCCTTCCTATTTTTGAGAACTTTGGCAATCATATCTTGCTGTCACAACAATTTTCTAGTGTTCAAAAGTGTAGCTGTTTAACCGATCAACATTTTTAGGATTCATTTGGGAGTTGGCCTTTTCAAATCGACATATAAGATGTATAAGTTAATAAGTCACTGTAGTGCCATATAGTAGAATGTAGTTATTTATACAGGATACCCACTTTTACGTTAATTATCCTGGTTTCAACTTCAGAAGCACTTTCCATACCCTTATAATGCGGTTTATTGGTTTGCAGACCCAGCATCCCATTGATGCTTTGCTTGGCTGTTTAGCTATGTGGAATCCTCCCCTTCCCCAGGATCCTGGGAGACCAGGTATTATTTCTACTGGCTACAGAACAAAGGCCTGAAGGGCCATTAGCAGTGCTTTTCTAAATGCTAGTGATTTTTCCCGTCGCAATCGGTAGTTTTTGTCCCTGCAAACAAGTCCCCGGGGACATGAAGACCCGGTGGTGAATCGACCCTAGAAGCCGCATGCAGAGTCAAGGGTCGCCAGAAACGACGGAGGAAAATCGGAACGCTGTGCTTGAGCAATTGACGGTAACCGCGCTATGTAAATGCTCCCATTCACTTGAATGGGAGCATCTACAGACAAGTCCCGGTAGCTTGGCGGTACACACCGTCAAGGGTCCATGTGAACCGGCCCTTAAGATGTCACAAACTGTGATAAAATTCTGTATACATCAGGGTGAGGAAATAGTGAGGAAAGATTGTACAATGGGCAAACACTGGTTAAATATGGCAATAGTATCAGGCTAAGTTTAGACAAGTGTTAGTGGTGATGTAAAAAGGTAAATAATTTCCTATTTGCTTAAGCTGTGCCGTTTTAAAAAACTTACAGTACACTGAAACTGTAAACATAGCAACAGTCCTGAGTGGAGTACACACTAACCACAAAACACAAGATGTTTCACAACTTTTCCTGAACAATTTAATTAGTTCTAATAAGTGTAGGACATGTTCAGGCGGTTATAAATATAGGCGATCTACTTGTGCCAGACATTTATTTTTTGTGGACTGAGTTAGGAACTCTTTGGACGGGATGTGTTTGGATATGTATATAAATACAAGGTAAGAAAGCTAAACTGAGGGAGTTCCTGGTGGAAATATCACACAAAAATAGTATTTTAAACACATTCACATGATCATTGGTCATTCACAGCCATCAATAGTAAGTTAGCCTTTAAAAGAGAGGACCTGGAAATGTACAAACAGATGTCTCGGGCACTCATTCATGTACTGACTCTATGAGCCACCTAATATGTCCTGCGTAAAGCATCAATCAAATGAAGATGAGCTTCGCCCTGAATAGCAGAACTACTCTTCCACAACTATTATCCTGCACATAGCAAGCTGAGTACATCATTCAAAATATGGCAGACCAAGTAAATGTCTCCATTCCTCCAGGAGGAGGACAGGGTGATGCAGCTCTGACATTTTATCAGTTGAAGCTAAGTAGACAGCACTCAGGAAGCCAAAATAAACAGTAATGAAGGCTAAATTTACCTTGTCTAGGATTCATTATATATAGCAATGTGGCATGCATGGGATACAAAATAATGCCTTAAGTAGTCAGAGAATGTTCCTCCTACACATAATCTGAATATAGAAATGCCTCCAGACACCAACGCTAAGCAGTACTTAGCATTATGTATAATGAAGTAGGATAGATTTAGCCATATTTTATGAGCTACAGTTTCCTAGCAATAAACCATTGTTATATGCAATATAATATGTTCTTCTTATGAGTGGAGTGTTTATCTTTCTCTTTAAATCACTAGACAGACTTAAATATTTCATACTTTTAAATATTTTATGTTTTGTAACCAAATAGAAAAAAATACTGCGCATGGAAAGGTTATAGGGTCTGATTCAATTAAAGAGACACTGAAGTCTCCTGAAAATCATCTTTTTATGTAAAAAATGTGTTTAACATGATAGCCCTACCAAATAAAAACATGGAAACAAGGGACAGTAGAAGGGCGCCTTTTACTGCAAAACTGATTTGTCCCCAAACGGTCACACATTTGCTGTTTTCCAGTCTCAGGGCACATTTCAGAAGTTCTACACAGACAGGATAACAATGAACTTTATATGCAAAGTGGCAGCTTCTAGGTGTACATGAAAAAAAGCTGCCAAAAAGGGCCCAGGGGCAGAAAATCTCTAAAATTAGCATTATTCTTCTACTGGATTCCAATAAAATTCTTTACCAATATTTTACCATGACTAAACCTAACCCTAGTCTTACACAGGACGCTCCCCCTACCGATGCATCCCCTCTTAGCCCCCCTGGTGGTGCCTAACCTTACACCCCCCCCCCCCCCCCGGTACTAAACAGCTATAGGAAAAAGGGCTAGATCCCTGTGGCTTCTTTAGCTATCATAAAGCCTTTGAAATAAATAGAAGGGTAAGCTCCACAAAAGTTGCAGTGAAACCCAACTTGCAAACTACAAACGGAATGAAAAGAGTTCATGCTTTCACTTACCCACACAAGCAGAATATGTAGGATCTGGAACAAATCCTTGTTTGCAGGTGCACCGATAGCTGCCTAGAGTATTTAAACAGTCTCCGTTTGGACAAATGCCTTGCATGTAGCATTCATTAATATCTATAATAAAAGAAAAAAAAATCATCATTAAATATAATAATTTCCAGTACGGTCATATGTACTCTCAAAATAGAGACTGTATGCTTTGGTTGCTTGTATGTAACCTCCATGTTGACCAATCTCAGAACAAGTACTAAATGTAAGAAAATGCCTTCTAAAATTCTACTCAGTAGCAATGGGGACAGTACAAATAATGGTGGTGGAATAGCCGGACAGTGGAAATAGCAGTGGTGGAGTTCGCCTACAGTGTACCTAAACTCAGTAGCAACAGGGACAGATGAAATAGCAGCAGAGATAGAAGAAAACATAGTGGTGACGTTTTGGCTACAGTGGAGCTGAACTGTGTAGCAGTGGGGACAGCAGAAATAGTGGCAGTGGATATTGTTGGTGTTAGGGTTAGGGATGGTCAGGGGGAGGGGGTAGAATAGAATGAAGCATAGGTAGAGGGAAGGTAGCGGTAGGCATAGACAGAAGGAAGTAAGTGTGAGGCCAGGATGATATAGGCCAGTAGTAAAATATCGATGAACGGTGATAGTAGAATATACTGTATAGGATATTCTACCAATTACAATATCTAGCACCCAATTTATCGTGGGAGAACTCTTTTTGCTTTCAGATAACTACTATTATTACAACTATAACTTTTGCTTTGCAGCAATGTTTGGAGATTTGGAGATAAGACCAATGCATGTGATTTGCTCAAATAAAACTGGTTGAACACTTAATTTTCTTCTTAAATGCGTTTTTGTTTGAGGAATTTGTGTACAAATAAAAATATTTAAAAAAAACACAACATGCAGAGCAAACTGTATGCGGTCAACGTATGGTTTCACTGTTGGGAGTTCCAGAAATGATTCTGTAACGTTTTACAGAGGTGTAGTGGGCTTTATATGTCATCAACGCTCCAGGGAACCGAAAACAACAACCAACTTTTGTTCCCCATTGACATGAATGGAGTTTGGAATCCAGTTCTGGTGGAAAATGAAGATTTTGGATTGTTCGGCTGAACAGCTGTTGAATTGAACATAGGCATGTTTGAGCACCGCAGCAATTTGTAAACAAGATCCATGAAACCACATTTGATATAAGACATATAATATAGTATCAGCTGGAAAAGATTTGCCGTATGTATCCAAAAGATGATAAAATCCAGACAGTATCCATGTTGTATAATATCACCTTAATAAGAAGCACAGGGGGTCTGCATTTCCCATATTCCAGATATCAGAAAATGATCACTAGCGATATAGTCTTAAATTCAGAACAGTGAAGATCAAAATAAACCCTTGCACTGTTCAAAAGTAATGAATAGCAAAAAACAAATAAACACATACTTGATCACAGCTTTAACCCCTTCAGTACCAGCCATCTTTGGCATCTCAAGGACCAGAGACCCGGGCAGGGCCGGTTCTAGTAATCGTGGGGCCCTGGGGCAGAATACATTTGGGGACCCCCCCCAAAAGACACCCCCAACCAAAAAGTGGCATTAGGGGCCCTTTTTTGCATCAAATTTCTCTCCTGGGCCCCTGAGTTGGCTGACCCTCCTTCCCAATCACCACCCAACTTAACTGTGCTCCCTGAGGCCCCTGCAGAGTCTTTGGCAGTATAGTGTCTCACCTGCCCGTGAGCACAGGTGAGACGCTGCTCTTCCAAAGACTCTGCAGAGGCCCCAGGGAGCAACAGTTAAGATGACATGGAGATGCCTTGGGGGCCCCTACATGCTCTGGGGCCCTGAGGCAATTGCCCCCTTTGTCTCTATGGTAGCGCCGGCCCTGACTGCTGGTACAAGAAACCGGTGCATACAAACAAATCACCGCACTGAATCGCCGTTCACGCCACACACCCGTTGCCTCAACCCACCCACTCTGCCATCTCTATGATGGCAGAGTTCAATGTGAGCCACTCACATTGATGACAGAGCTAGGAGGCAGTGATATCCGCTCCTGACCGGCTCACGGAACACTGCTGTCACACCAACAGCAGTAAAAATGTATTGTTTTTATGCCAATTGAAAAAAACACACATACACACACACGCACGCACACACTTTTTTAATAGATAATTTTTTTATTGTAAAAATGGGAAAATCATTTGGTTTGGTTGAATCCTGTATGGCCACTTCTCATAACAAAAAATCTGAAGGAGCGAACTTGGGCTTTAAGGGACACCTGAAGTGAAAGCAATGTGGAGGCTGCCCTATTTATTTCCATTTAAACAATACCAGTGCCTGGCTGTCCTGCTGCTATTTCATGCATTAGTAGGGTCTGAATCGCACACCTGAAACAAGCATGCAGTAAATGCAGTCAAGCTTTAGTCAGAAACATCTGATCTGCATGCTTGTTCAGAGTATAGGGCTAAAAGTATTAGAGGCAAAGTATTGACAAGACTGCCAGGCAACCTGCATTGTTTAAAAGGTAATAAATATGGCAGCCTCCAAATCCCTCTCACTCAGGTTTCCTTTAAACACAACTAAAAAGCAATTGATCCTGGGCAAAAGTACAATTCACCTAAACGCAGTTGGCAGTTAAAAGACTTATTTACTACTACTAATATACTAATAGCTATCCATTATCACACATAAATGCACTATGCTTTTATGCCTTTACATACACAGCGCTACACACTTACTAACAAGTGCTTCATAAAACTGCTCCAGTCATTAAAGTTGGCTATCTAGAGACTCAGACATAACAAACTCAGTATGTGCACTCATTCACATGAGAAGCAGAACAAAACACTGACCAAAAGCCAGGCATCCTTGACTTTATTTAGCCACACAGTCTGGCACAGCTTGAATAAAAGGGGTGGTCTGTGCCCTGGTGAAACAAGCCAAGTGCTGAGGGTGGCTGCCAAATTAACTCTCATGGAGACATCTGTGGGCCTCAGACATGCAGGTCAAAGTTATCAAGTTGAAAAAGGGGGAAATTCCTGGATTAGCTCAGCGGTGCATTCATGAAAGATGAGCCTTTGGCTGAGCTGACTCACATACAATAGGAAAGTGTGAGGGTAAGGAACTTCGCTGTTACATCACATCGATGATAAATGAAAATAGCTCACGGTAAATAAGCCTGTAGTGAATATATGCGGTATAGACTTTCACAGAGACTCTTCAAGAAGAATTACAATAAACTACCGGTAAATAAATACATTAAATTGCAATAAACTAGAGTTTAAAGAATGGACCACAGCGCTGCCACAAAAACAGAAGCAGCCAATATTCTAAAATGATCCTGAAGAGACAATCAGTGGGGAAGAGACCAATCAGAGAGATAGGAATAGGACAAGCCACGTCCAGCAACCTATAGGGGTGAGCAGGCAGCAAAAAGAGGTAGTTCCAACATCAAACTGCAACAGTTCAGTTCCAGCTGCACACAGAGTGTGTAGAAATATAGCAATAATAAAAGAGCATCAAACAATATAAAAGCAGCCTGGGCGGGCAACAAACAATATAAGGAGGGCTGGACTGGGACTGGAATGAGGCAAGTTATTTTGGTGCGCCCCCTCCCCCACGCTGTGCCTGACCTGGGCGCCATAATAGACATAATGCTATTACATGTATGTCCATGCAGCAGTGTAATTCGGGTGTCGGCGGTAGCCGAACCCCAAATTGCTTCTCTCTCCGAGTTGCTATGACTTGAAGGGTGAATAGTAATTAATGCAACCTGGAATTGGAGCGGAATACTCCAACACTTGAGTTCTTTGGGTGTGGTGTTGGGTGAGTTCTTTGGGTGTGGTGGGACACCTTAAAGAGAAACTCTGACCAAGAATTGAACTTTATCCCAATCAGTAGCTGATACCCTCTTTTACATGAGAAATCTATTCCTTTTCACAAACAGACCATCAGGGAGTGCTGTACGGCTGATCTTATGGTGAAACCCCTCCCACAAGAAGCTCTGAGTACCGAGGTACTTCTGGCAGTTTGTCTGTGAACCCTGTTGCATTGTGGGAAATAGCTGTTTACAGCTGTTTCCAAATGTCAAAACAGCAAGCAGCAGCTACATCACTTGCCAGCAGTAACAATGCCACCATGTAATAAATGTCAGAATATAAATCAGGGATTTAAAATATTTTACAATGGGCAAACAGTGACTAAATCATTTATACATAATTATTGTAAAAATGAAGCACTTTTTTATTACATTATTTTCACTGGAGTTCCTCTTTAACGACATTATAATCTATTAGAAAACAATTACTCCCACTGATATACTTGGCAAGCTCTCATACTACATGAAATTGGTACAATTGGCCAAACAACGGCCAATCAAAATGAGATGTTTGTATGTACCCTCAGAATGTCTGCCAACCTATTGAATGCTGTCTGTGTCCTCGCCAAGGAGAAATCCCCTCATTCCACCTTGTAACGCTAAGTGTTCAGTTTGTGCTTTCTGAAATGACTAAACAAAATGACATGTCTTTCCTTCTGTTGAAAAGATTCACGCATTTCTTAAGGTTATGTATACTCCAAAGACATACTTACAGTAGTTTAAGTCCATTAAAGGTTGTAAGACTCTATTCAACCAGTTTCGTCCCTAGGGGGGGGGGGGGGGGGTGTAGAACCGGGTAGAACCGGGGCACTCACCGTGGTGCGCCGAATCTCCACTCCCCAAAGTGCCCGACTGCTGTCTGCACACAGGCGGCGCTATAATGTATAAATCGCTGCCATTTTTGTGAAGCCTTTTCTCCTATCTCATCTCTGCTGCTATCACATGACTCCTGCCAGTGAGTGAGCTCCCGCCCACCGGCTCCGTTCCAGCTCATCACTGCTGCTGCTTCTGGACCTCTCAGCCACGGAGAACTAGCAAATAAACATGTAAGGGGATCTCTACATTTATTTAATTATTCCTCCTTGCTGTTACTTCTAATCATCTCTTCATCGGAATGGCTGGGAGCTGTGATCTTTCTGACAGACGGGCACACATTCAGAGCTGCATTCTGACATCACTGCACTTTCACAATCATGCCTGAAGTACTGATTGTGAAAGTGCAGTGATGTCAGACTGCAGCTCTGAATGTGAGCCAGCCAGTCAGAAAGATCACAGCTTCAGGCATTGCTGCAGAGGGATGATTAGCATATGAATGAGGTCCCAGGCAGCACAGCATGACTTGATAAACACTCCAGTGCTGACAGTCCATGTAGTGTTTACCTTTGTTTGAAGTTGCAGAGAGTGTAGGGCAACTTGTGGTGAACTCTCTGCAACTTCAAACAAAGGTAAACACTAAACTACTCTGTCTCTGTCCACTCTCTCGCTGTCCCCCCCTCTTCCCTCCAACTCTCTCTGTCTGCTCTCTCTCCTCTCTGCCCCTTCTTTCTCTCTGTCCTTCTCTCCTTCTCTGCCCCCTCTCTCTCCTCAGAACAAAGAAAGCCAGATTATGGCAATATTCATGTTTCTTTGTTTTAGATCAAATGAGTGATGTTCTGGTTGACTATGATCTTTGATCTATGTAGTCTATAACATAGCGAATATGTTGTCATTGTAATGCAATTTAAAATAAAACAGCAAAGGTAACATCTATGCATTGCTAGGGGGCTCCCCCCCCTCCCCCCGTTTCTCTGCCCCTCTCTCTCCCTCCCCTATCTCTCTCTCTCTCTGTCCTCCCCTCTCTCTCTCTGTACCCCCTCTCTCTCCCTGTCTGCTCTCTCTCTCCCTGGCTCCTCTCTCTCTGTCTCCTCTCTCAGTGCCCCACTCTGTGTGTGTGTGTGTGCGTGCGTGCGTACGTACGTGCATGCATCTCTATGTGTCCCACTCTGTGCTCGATCTTTTTTGTTTTTTGCCTCTCTCTGACCCATTATCGTTAGATTACACCACTGTTAATTTTATGTAATTTGGTCCCACCCACTACCATGCCCACTACATGCATGGCCACGCACATTTTTTGCTCACGGCAGGCTGCGCGTGCCGGAGGTTCGTACTCCCTCCCTGGTGCCCATGGGTGCCCCGGATCTCCTAGGATCCTAGCGACGCCCCTGTATTCAGATAGACTATAATCACTAACAATGCATATATGTTACCTTTGTTGTTTTATTTCAAATTGCATTACAATGATAACATATCCGCTATGTTATAGACTACATAACTCAAAGATCATAGTCAACCTGAACATCACTCATTTGATCTAAAACAAAGAAACATGAATTTTGCCATAATCTGGCTTTCTTTGTTCTGGTATATGAATGAGCTATAGAAGCTTCATATCAGAAAAAAAGCAGAAACATTTCTGTCTACACACAGATTTGGGGCCTCCACAACAACCCTCCTTTCAACATTGAAACAAATGAAAAAAGGAAACAAAAACACACAAAAAAAAAACACCATACAGTTGGTCCAAGATACTTGCCAACATATAGAAATATCCTAGCAGGAGCATACAACAAATCCAATATAAAACACTGGAAGCCGAAGCTCAGGTTAAAAATTAATATTTACTCTGCATTGAGGGAAGCCTCAGGATCCTTTTGAGGCTTCTCTCAGTGATCCGCAGTGCCCCTGATGCTGAGCGTCGACCCCCTCTTCGTGGCCATGCGACTCCTCTTCTGCAATCATGGGCACGCATTATAAGCTTGAGCCTGCCCGCACATGCGCAGTGGAATGTAATACTGTGCATGTGCGGGCGGGCTCAGTCAGCTATTGCATGGCCATGAATGTGGAAGCGTGCCGTGTGGCCCCCGAGAGGATTAGCGACAATGCATTGTCGCTAAACTTCAAAATAGCCTCCATTGTCGAACTAACCTACATCCTATTGACTTTACTATCCCATTCCCTAACCCTTTGCCTATGCATTTGTCAATGCATGTAGGCAGATTCAACGTGTGGGCTATTTAGTCGGCAGAGGGGCCGCGCTTAGCGATGGGGGACAGACCACCGAGGGAAGCTTCAATAGGATCCTGAGGCTTCCCTCTCTTTAGGTAAGTATCTGATGATGTGTACCCGAGCTTCGGCTTGGGTAAACTTTAAAGAGCAAAATTAAAAAAAATCAATGAATGCTGAAAATGTGGGGGCATTAATACCAAAAAATTACATATGTGGTGGAGCTGCCCAGTAACCTACAATTTCTGGATGGAGATTGAAGAATATGAAGGAAAATATTTGAAGAGCAACTTCAAGATGCCTCCTTTAGCAGCCATTTTTGGTATATAAAAAAAAAATGGCACAAAGGAAGAGCAAATATAAATATTTAGTGAGACAGGAACAATGTCCAGAGAAATAATTGTAAGGAATTGGTGGAAAATAGATGCATTCCATCTATCAGAATGGGTAAAGAAGATGCACCGCTTATTTGATGAAATAGGGTAACATTAAAAGTATATCTACCATAGAACAAAACAAAACATGGAAAGAGGTATTAGGTAAAGGACTTCAGACTTTGTGATAGGGATACAATGCATACTATACAAGTGTAGGACAGGATGTGGATGATAGGATGAATGTTTATGTGTTTCGTCTTTATATGGTGTAATTGTATAAATTATCAAAAAGAAAACATGCAATTTTATCCCACCTAACAAAAAGGCAGGCCAGCTCTACTGTAGATACAATGTGGTCCTGGCCAAAAGTTGACATGGGTCGGACCTGACACCACCATATAGCAATATTGGGGTTCTACTCCCACCCAGATAGGCCACTCAGATAAAATTACGCAAAAGGTATGCATGCTGTGATGGCACTGTTACTTATTTAACATGTCCTCAAACAGTCATTACTTTCCAACTCTTTTCTGTTCAACTGAACTATATATGTGGACTCATGTGCTCAAAAATACATTCATTCAATCACAAAGAAATTCTTCAACTATTTGAATGAGTAATACCAGTAGGCATGGTAAAATAAAACACAAAAAATAGTTCAGCTATGACAGCTCATTTTTTTCTGACACTTAGCTGTATATTGTATATAGTCATAGAAGTCCAGCATTTAGTCAGTATCCTGTGGAAAATCTCAGTTTGACAGAGATAAATCTTCATTAAGTGCAGTAAAGAGAATGAATAACTGCTCAACTTCCAAAGAATCATACCGAAGGGGAGAAGGTGATATAGAGAAAGGAATTGAGGGATGGAGGGAGAGAGAGAAGGGGAGGGGGGAGAGAGGGATGGAGAGACAGAAACATAACTGGCTAAGTTACAAAGACCAGGCAAAGGAAAGTGCATTGGCAGTGATGCAGTTGCCAACGTCAGTCAAACTGGTTACGTCTTTCAAAAGCAAACAATTTGTTTATGGATGGGTGATCTATAGGATTTTTTTTAATTTTTACTCAGGCTCCTTTTTATTTTTTACAAATCAGCATCAAAGCACACACTTCCTGGAAATGCAAATACGCTTTCTGTCACTGCTGTGAAGAGATCACAGAAAAGTAAGAGCACTTATTGAAACATAAGGATAAGACATGGTAATGAGACAGGTTAAGATACTCTCTCCTAGCAAATCTGTAACGATCGGTGGGCGCAGAGAGTATCTGATTACCGGTGATCTGCAGTATCGCCGGAAATACAGATATATACCAGATTATAAGTGATCTGCAGTCTCACCGATAATCCGATATACAAACTAACCTCTGTTCGCCTGAGTAGAGTGTAGTGTTTTGGTGTAACAGTAACACTAGGAGGCCTAGGCCTCAGTGCAGCAAGGAGAACTGCACGGATTCCTTCCGCAGACCTGAGCTCTCCAAGACGGGAGGAGTCAGACTGACAGTAGGAAGGAAAGTCCGAGAGTGACACTCAGGAAGAAGTGTCACTAACAGGACTGGGAACCGCCTCCAATCGTGAGGTCGGTTCTCGAGGTCAGACAAGCCAGGTCGTACACACACGGACAGATAAAGTACAAATACAGTAGGCAAAGGCGGAGTCAAAGTACAGGCAGGGTTCGGCAACGGGGTATCAGATATATCGGGGTACAAAATCAGGAGGCAGAAACAGAGTCTAGGAACGAGCCGAGGTTCGGCAACAGAGTATCAGAAATATCGAGGTACAAGGTCAGAGTTCAGGAGGATAGTCGAGGCAGGCAAAAAGTCATAACAGAAAATCACAATCAAACTAGTACTTTAGCTATCAATAATCTAGCTAAGTGTAGGATTACAGCTCCAGCTGGTCCCGGCACACTTAACCAGCTGAGCGGTCTGGACGAGCTCAGTTCGTCCAACACCGCCAGCGGCTGCCGCTCAGGCCCTGCTGGGCCGATTTTAATGAAATAAAAAGCAGCACACGCAGCCGGCACTTTGCCAGCCGCGTGTGCTGCCTGATCGCCGCCGCTCTGCGGCGATTCGCCGCGAGCAGCGGCGAAAGAGGGTCCCCCCAGCCGCCTGAGCCCAGCGTAGCCGGAACAAAAAGTTCCGGCCAGCGCTAAGGGCTGGATCGGAGGCGGCTGACGTCAGGACGTCGGCTGACGTCGATGACGTCACTCCGCTCGTCGCTATGGCGACGATATAAGCAAAACAAGGAAGGCCGCTCATTGCGGCCTTCCTTGTTTATTCTGGGCGCCGGAGGCGATCGGAAGATCGCCTCCGGAGCGCCCTCTAGTGGGCTTTCATGCAGCCAACTTTCAGTTGGCTGCATGAAATAGTTTTTTTTTTATTTAAAAAAAACCCTCCCGCAGCCACCCTGGCGATTTAATCAGAACGCCAGGGTGGTTAAGGATCTGACTACGGATCTGGGTGCTCCCACATATGTGATCGCACGCCAGACAAAGAGCAAGTGAACAACCAGCAGTATATATACTCTAGGACCTTTCCAGGACCTCCCTAATTGCTGGTCCAATGAGAGCAGTGGAATTTGTCAGCTGACCCAGCTGGTCAGCCGACACCCTTCTAACTGCTATTTAAACTCTGCCTCTCTGCTCGCGCGCGTGTAAGTCTGAATCTTGGTGGACTATCAGTCCCAGCCACACCAGTACTGTCATGCAATGTATCTAGTGCGGGGGCCGCCTCTGATGCGGATTCCGCCGCACTGCCTATGCGGCATGCAGCGTTTTTTCCGCGTTGTGACGCCATGCTGGACGCGGAAACAGCCGCCTCACCTTGAGAGACGGCGGCATTTCCGCGTTTCCTTACAGTACCCCCCCCCCCCCCGAGGAGTGGACTCCGGACAACTCCTTCCAGGCTTTTCTGGATGTACCGTATGAAATTCCCTCACTAACTCATCCGCATGCATGCGGTTCCCAGGTACCCATTGCCTCTCCTCAATGCCGTACCCCTTCCAATGTACGAGATACTGCACCGAGTTCTGTACAGTACGTGAATCTATGATTTTTTCCACCTCATACTCGGGTTGGGCATTGACTAAGACAGGAGGAGGAGGAGTGGGACCCAGCTGGACTGCGGGTTTGAGAAGTGATACATGGAAAGACCTGACTCCCCGCATGCTGGTGGGAAGATCAACGGTATATGTGACATCGTTGATCTTCCTAGTCACAGGGAATGGGCCCACGAACCTGGGACCAAGTTTGTCAGAAGGTTGTTTCAGAGCCAAATGACGTGTAGACACCCAAACCAAGTCTCCAGGTTGGAAGCTCCACTCTACTGAACGCCTCTTATCAGCTTGACCCTTTTGATTAACAAAAGCTTTTCGTAAATTATCTCTCACCGTGCGCCAAATATCTTTAAAAGATCTCTGCCAGGCTTCCAAAGCTGGAAACGAAGAGGAGGCCACTGGCAATGGTGAGAACTTGGGCAATCTTCCAGACACCACCTGGAATGGAGAGAATCCGGTGGAGGAGCTTTTTAAATTGTTTTGTGCGAACTCCGCGAAAGGCAGAAATTTGACCCAGTCGTTCTGTGTTTCTGCAACATAGCACCTCAAGAATTGCTCCAAAGACTGGTTGATTCTCTCCGTTTGCCCATTGGTCTGTGGGTGGTAGCCCGATGAAAATGACAACTTCATGCCCATTTGTTGGCAGAATGCCCTCCAGAATTTAGAAATGAACTGGACTCCCCGATCCGACACTATGTTTTCCGGAATGCCGTGCAGCCGGAACACATGTGTGATAAACAGGTCAGCCAATTCCTGGGCCGAGGGGAGTCCTTTCAAGGGCACGAAATGGGCCATTTTACTGAAGCGGTCGACTACCACCCAAATGACCGACATGCCTTCTGACTTGGGAAGTTCACCTACAAAATCCATGGACAAATGGGTCCATGGCTCACTCGGGGTGGGTAAAGGCTGCAAGGTACCCACAGGTGCCAGCCGGGAGGGTTTACTCTTAGCACAAACCGCACATACCCTCACGAATTCCTTGCAATCAGCTGCCAAGGAAGGCCACCAAGCACATCTAGCTACCAGATCCTGTGTTCTAGATGCTCCAGGATGCCCAGCATTTTTATGCGTATGGAACATCTCTAGAACCTGGAGACGGAACGGTAGCGGAATGAACAGCACCCCTGCGGGTTTTCCTTCTGGGATGTCTTGTTGGAAGGGAATTAAAGTCCCCTTCCAATCCTCCCAAGTCTCTGTTGCGGCCAGTACCAACCTCTGGGGAACAATAGTCTCTGGAATGGAGGGCTGTGCTGTCTCTGACTCAAAGCACCTGGACAAGGCATCCGCCTTAGTGTTCTTGCTACCCGGTGTATACGTAATAATGAAAGAGAATCGAGAAAAAAATAATGACCAACGAGCCTGGCGAGGGCTCAACCTCTTAGCTCCCTCGATGTATTCTAGATTTTTATGGTCAGTGTAAACCGTGACCGTATGCTCGGCTCCCTCTAACCAGTGTCGCCATTCCTCGAAGGCTAACTTAATGGCTAAGAGCTCTCTGTTGCCAATATCGTAGTTCCTTTCCGCAGGGGAGAATCTACGGGAGAAGTAGGCACACGGGTGCAATCTACCCTGCAAGCCAGATCGCTGAGACAGCACAGCCCCCACCCCGACCTCTGAGGCATCCACCTCAACAATAAAAGGAAAAGACGTATCCACATGCCTGAGGATGGGTGCAGAACAAAATAAGCCCTTCAGGGTGGCAAAAGCCTGTAACGCCTCGGGAGACCAGTGAGTGGTATCTGCACCCTTCTTGGTGAGACTGGTAAGTGGAGAAATCACCGTAGAGTACCCCTTTATGAACCTCCTATAATAGTTGGCAAAGCCAAGAAACCGCTGAAGCGATTTCAAGCCTACCGGCTGAGGCCATTCTAACACAGCGGAGACCTTGGCCGGATCCATGGACAGGCCAGTAGTAGAGATTATGTACCCCAGGAAAGCAACAGATGTTACCTCGAAGATACATTTTTCTAACTTAGCATACAATAGATTCTGCCTTAGTCTGTTCAAAACGAACCTCACATGGGTCCTATGTTCAGAGAGACTGTTGGAGAAGATAAGAATATCGTCTAGATAAACTAGAACAAATCTTCCCAACACCTCTCTGAAGACCTCGTTGATGAGTTCCTGGAAGACGGCCGGGGCATTACATAACCCGAAGGGCATTACCAGGTACTCATAATGCCCGTCTGGTGTATTAAAGGCCGTTTTCCATTCATCGCCCTTTCTTATGCGTACCAGGTTGTACGCACCTCGCAAATCCAGCTTAGAAAAGATCTGGGCGCCAGTGATTTGTGTAAAAAGATCGTCTATCAAGGGTAGCGGATAGCGATTTTTTACTGTAATCTTGTTGAGACCGCGGTAGTCAATGCAAGGCCGCAGACCTCCGTCTTTCTTTTTTACAAAGAAGAAGCCTGCCCCAGCAGGCGACCGGGACGGCCGAATAAAGCCTTTGGCCAGATTCTCCCTAATGTACTCCTGCATCGCCAATTTTTCGGGCCCCGACAAATTGTACAAACGACCCCGGGGAGGTACACAACCAGAACGGAGATCAATGGGACAGTCAAAAGGGCGATGTGGAGGCAATTTATCGGCAGCTTTAGGGCAGAAAACATCAGAATATTCAGCATACTGGTCTGGTACCCCTTCCACCTGAATTCTGGTTTGCCCCAATGTTAGCTTCCCCAAACACTGATGAAAACAATGGGGAGACCAGGAGGTTAACTGACCCGTGGCCCAGTCAATGTGCGGTGAATGGACTTGCAACCACGGCATGCCTAAGATAATAGTGGAGGTTGACATGTGCAGCACAAAAAATTGTAATTCTTCCCCATGCAGAACCCCTATGGTAAGTCTCACCATCGGAGTCTGTGACAGGGCACGATTCCGTTGCAGAGGGGAATCGTCCACTGCCGTAACCTGAATGGGGGGTCTCACAGGAGTGAGTGGGAGGCCCAACTCCTGAGCAAATTCGAAGTTCATAAAATTAGCCGCTGAGCCAGAATCAATAAAGGCTTCAGTGGATACAGATTTATCCTCCCATGTAACCGAACAAGGGAGAAGTAATTTTTTCTCTTTAAGGGGTGCAATTTGCGTGCCCAGGGTGTCACCCCCCCACTACTCCTAGGCAAACTCGTTTCCCGACTTGTTAGGGCAGTTTCGCACTCTATGCCCTGCTGCTGCACAATACAGGCACAGCTGTTCTGTCATTCTCCGCCTTCGTTCCACCTGGGTCAGCCTTGACCGACCAATCTGCATTGGTTCGGGCGGTGGCAAGGCCGGGGAGGGTGAGACAGGCGGAGAAGGTGTCACTAGGGGTGTAGCGGATGGTGCCGCGTACGATGTCACCCTGACACGGTGACTGCCCCTAGCCTGCCTCTGGTGGCGCAACCTGCGATCCACTCGAATGGCCGATGATATGGCTTCATCAACCGTCTTGGGCTCAGGCACGGTTAACATTAAGTCGGAGACCTCCTCTGACAACCCAGACAAGAAGTAATCCATTAAGGCAAAGTTGTCAAATCTAGTAGTGACTGACCACCTGCGGAATTCTGCCGCATAATCCTCAACCGAACCTCTGCCTTGCCGCAAAAGTTTGAGCTTCCGCTCAGAGGATGCAGCAAGGTCAGGGTCGTCGTAAATTACGGCCATAGCCTTAAAGAATTCCTCTACCGAGGTTAGAGCTGTATCGGTAGAAGGCAGGTTATATGCCCAGGACTGGGAGTCGCCAGTCAGCAGGGTTTTAATGAAGATGACCCGTTGGGCCTCAGTCCCCGAGGATCGGGGTCTCAACTCGAAATATGACAACACTCTACTCCTAAAATTCCGGAAGTCAGATTTGTGGCCGGAAAACTTATCAGGTACAGGCATACGTATGTCATCACTAGGAGGGGATCGCACTGAATCAACTGACGTCTGTAGGGTTTTCACAGAGCCTGATAAGGCATCAATTAAGGCTTTGTGCTGGCCCAATGCTTGATGAATGTTATCCACCGAAGTGGCAAGCACAGTCAGAGGATCAGTGCGTGATTCCATCGTTTTTGTGGTCTGGCGTTCTGTAACGATCGGTGGGCGCAGAGAGTATCTGATTACCGGTGATCTGCAGTATCGCCGGAAATACAGATATATACCAGATTATAAGTGATCTGCAGTCTCACAGATAATCCGATATACAAACTAACCTCTGTTCGCCTGAGTAGAGTGTAGTGTTTTGGTGTAACAGTAACACTAGGAGGCCTAGGCCTCAGTGCAGCAAGGAGAACTGCACGGATTCCTTCCGCAGACCTGAGCTCTCCAAGACGGGAGGAGTCAGACTGACAGTAGGAAGGAAAGTCCGAGAGTGACACTCAGGAAGAAGTGTCACTAACAGGACTGGGAACCGCCTCCAATCGTGAGGTCGGTTCTCGAGGTCAGACAAGCCAGGTCGTACACACACGGACAGATAAAGTACAAATACAGTAGGCAAAGGCGGAGTCAAAGTACAGGCAGGGTTCGGCAACGGGGTATCAGATATATCGGGGTACAAAATCAGGAGGCAGAAACAGAGTCTAGGAACGAGCCGAGGTTCGGCAACAGAGTATCAGAAATATCGAGGTACAAGGTCAGAGTTCAGGAGGATAGTCGAGGCAGGCAAAAAGTCATAACAGAAAATCACAATCAAACTAGTACTTTAGCTATCAATAATCTAGCTAAGTGTAGGATTACAGCTCCAGCTGGTCCCGGCACACTTAAGGATCTGACTACGGATCTGGGTGCTCCCACATATGTGATCGCACGCCAGACAAAGAGCAAGTGAACAACCAGCAGTATATATACTCTAGGACCTTTCCAGGACCTCCCTAATTGCTGGTCCAATGAGAGCAGTGGAATTTGTCAGCTGACCCAGCTGGTCAGCCGACACCCTTCTAACTGCTATTTAAACTCTGCCTCTCTGCTCGCGCGCGTGTAAGTCTGAATCTTGGTGGACTATCAGTCCCAGCCACACCAGTACTGTCATGCAATGTATCTAGTGCGGGGGCCGCCTCTGATGCGGATTCCGCCGCACTGCCTATGCGGCATGCAGCGTTTTTTCCGCGTTGTGACGCCATGCTGGACGCGGAAACAGCCGCCTCACCTTGAGAGACGGCGGCATTTCCGCGTTTCCTTACAAAATCTAAATAAGAAGGAACTATGTTTCATTTATTTCAGTAATAAAGTAGTTGTCTTAAACCTGGGGTTCTCATACCGGGTTCAGAGGCGCCCTGGTGCCCTCCGTGCCTGTTACTAGTGGCTTTTTTAAGCTTTCCCGATAGCAGAAAAAAAATGTCTGCATCTTGCTGAAGACCAAGAGCCCAGTGGGGACAAAGTGTAGAGGGTGCATAGAGCTAGTGTCCAAGAGTGTCTCGGGGGAGTCATTCAGCTGTGGAGTGTTGCTATGCATACATATTATGCATCCACAAAGCAGGAGGTGTGTTGGGAACAGCTGATGCTATTGCTACCAGACACAAGGAGGAATTCAAAAGTAAGGAGCTGGAGCCAGAGCTAATGGGGTGGGGGTGGTGTTGGGGTGGCTGCAGCCAGTGTCGGACTGGGAGGTGGAAAAACTGAGGAAATCCACCTGCTAGCCAAGCAGCAGTAACCCTGTGTTATCACTCCCAATGGAAACCTGTAGCAAGTGTCCACTGTAATCAGTAACACATGATTACTGCTGCTTGGCCAGCAAGTGGATGTCCTCAGATTTTCCACCTCCCAGTCCGTCACTGGCTACAGCCAACACACTGCTTACTCTAAGGGAACCAAGCATAATACCATGGGGAGGAGGAGGTTTGTGTGATTATTTTGGCCTTTGATTTTGTGAATGTGTGGGGTGACGTGCCTGTGTGGTTCTGAGCGTGTGTGTGTGTGTGTGTGTGTGTGTGTGTGTGTGTGTGTGTGTGTGTGTGTGTGTGTAGGGGGGGGGGGTCTGTCTAATAGTTGGCCAACACACGCATTCATTTTTTACTGGCAAATTTGATAACCTTGATCAAATGTGATAGTTATCTGTGATGCAATGAACTGCATTGACCGATGTTTGCCACATATCGATTGAAATTAAGATAAAAAATTATAATCGGATAGTACATTTTGGTGGATCGGATGCATTGGGGGAACGGTGTTAAATCGACGGCCCATGGGGTGCCTCGAAAAAAAAATTTAAATTGCAGAGGGCGACCTTACCCGGGAAAAGTTTGAGAACCACTGTCTTCATACTAGCACTGCTGGGTCTTCTTGTCAGAAAACCCTAGTGTCATGATTACAACCTGCAATAAATGTTTTCTATTAAGTCTTATTACATATAAATTAATAAGGATATAAAGTTTTAGGAACCATAAATTGAATTAATTAAACCTGCCTTTTAGATCCACATAGAAGGACTCAACTTCAAGCAGATCTCCATGATCAAGGTCCACCACAGTCTGACTGAAATTCTATCACTATTTCAATGACAGTGTGCTCAATGGAAGGAAACCCAGGAGGACTTACTTGTTATAGGATAAACCATCAAAATATCCAAACTGGTATTTCCTAAAATACATACTGAAAAGTTGCAATGCTACTGGGAGATAGATGAGATAAAACAGGAGCATTTGCCAAGTCACCTCATCTCTATCACAGACAAAAAAAAGTGAAGCTTTCAAAAGAAAGAAGACCAACTGTGGAGCAGAGGAGGTTCATTGATATTTTAGAGTTGCATTGCTGCATGTGTCACAAGGTACATTGGGCCATATGCAATTCCCTTTATCTCTTGAATTTTCTCCTAGGAGATAATTTTTCATCTTCGATTTAAAATAAGTTTTTAGCACTTTGCAGTGGACAAAGTACCAAACAGTAGGTGAAAAAGTACTGCCAAAATTATTTTGAGTATTTGTCTACTTGCTGGAAGTTTAAAAGGCTTTTTTTTTTCAAGTTGTGGAGATATCACCTAGGAGAAAACTCAGGTGAAAAACTGAACTGCATATGGCAATGAAACCTCAAGACTTTTAAAATATTCTGAAGCCAAACATACTGACCAGTGTCAGAAGGTTCTGTCCCAGTCATAGGTCACAGATACTCAAACAGGATAATGACACAGAACTCATAGCTTAAAGAGAATCTGTATTGTTAAAATCACACAAAAGTAAACATACCAGTGCGTTAGGGGACATCTCCTATTCCCCTCTGTCACAATTTCGCCGCTCCCCGCCGCATTAAAAGTGGTTAAAAACAGTTTTAAAAAGTTTGTTTATAAACAAACAAAATGGCCACCAAAACAGGAAGTAGGTTGATGTACAGTATGTCCACACATAGAAAATACATCCATACACAAGCAGGCTGTATACAGCCTTCCTTTTGAATCTCAAGAGATCATTTGTGTGTTTCTTTCCCCCTGCATCTCTCATGCACTGAAGTTTCAGGCTGCTCTTTTCTTCCTGCAAACAGCTTTGCCTTTGTCTGTAATTCCTCACTATGTGAAAGCCCAGCCAGCTCAGAGGACGATTTATCCAGCTTGTAAAAGATAAGAGAGAAGAGAGAAGCTGCTATAATCTAAATAACACACAGGCAGTGTGCATAGAGGGGCTTGGAAGGGGGAGTTCATAGCAGAACCACAACACTGAAGAACTTGGCAGCCTTCCAGACACAGGCTGACAAGTCTGACAAGAGAGAGATAAGTTGATTTATTACAGAGACTGTGATAGTACAAAGTGCTGCAGTAAGCCAGAACACATTAGAATAGCTTTTGGAACTTGTAGGATGATAAAAAACAGGATGCAATTTTAGTTACGGAGTCTCTTTAAAGCACCTAAGATTGAATTACAATAAAATATTGGACTATTCTAAAGTAAGCTTCTATAAAGCCATCAATTATCTCTGGTGTACCCAAATGTACCATTCGTAGAAAGCACCTTTCGCACCTGACTCAGCACAGCATGTTTTTTTTTTTTTTTGCAAGAGTAGGCAAGGTACCAGTTGACAGGCACAGTAATCTATACACACAAAAAGCAAATGTTCACACACGTACAGAAGTCTCACAGAGAACTGCATGCAGGGACGGATCAAGACCAAGTTGCGCCTGGGGCAAGATCAGGTTTTGGCGCCTAAAGATCAGGTTTTGGCGCCTAAACTGCCATTCATTTTGCCGCCTTTTTAAGAATTCAACAAACTGCGCCTGGGGCAAGATACCCGCTTGCCCCCCCCTAGATCCGTCCCTGACTGCATGTCATTTTTTTGCTTGAAGTGACGGCCTCAAAAGGTTGCACAACAAAATATAAGACTAAAGGTCTTAGTGCTTCATTTTTTGCCCATGCCGTTTTCATTTGTGTAAGTAGTTGGCATAGTCTGTTGAATCAAATTTCTAAAGCAAAGTCTGCCTTTTGTTAAATGCAGAACAAACAACGACGGGTGCCAATTACTTTAGTCAGTGTTATTTCAGAGACTGTTGTAGGTTAATCCTTTTTCATAGGGTGATACCATCAAATGTGCCCACTACCGTATACTGGCCAAAACTTAGAACATAAATCAAGTTCTTAGAAAGCAAAGCAGCCAACATGTTTCATCAATATGTCAGTAACATTCATCAAATAAGGTTTAGTTATGACTTTTTACCATCCTGCTTCAAGAGTACCATAAGGATTTTTTTCATAGTACACTGCAGAAATTTGAGTTAATATGTTGAAATTGATGGTTTTCATGCAATGCAAGTTTCTTCTATTTAACACATACAAGAAAACATGGATGGATACTGGTGAAAGATGTGCTTTAAAGAGACTCTGTAACAACATTTTGAGCCTCATTTCTTCTATTCTATAAATTCTTATACCTGTTCTAATGTGGTCTGGATTACTGCAGCCTTTTCTAGTTGCACAGTGGCTGTATTATCTCTGTTATATAATCTAATCTTCTTTCCTCTGATGGCTCTGTCGGGCTCAGGCACTCAGGCTGGAATGTGCAGCTCTGCTTGTGGTAGGATAGAAGCTATACATACCCTCTCCAGGCCCCCAGCATGCCATGTGTGAGTCACAGACTGAGCTCCTCTCAGCCTATCACATGCCATGTCCTGTTTGTAAACACTGCCTAAAACTAGCAATTACAAGCCAGGATTGCAGCAGGGAGTGGCAGAAACAGCACAGAGGGACCCAGGAGAACATAATGAATAGAATGTTATGCTTTTTATAGTAAGAATTTTAGAGTACAGATTCTCTTTAAGGGCACCTGAAGAAAAAAAAAGCTAGATACTTATCTCAGTAGAGGGAAGCCTCTGGATAATCCAGTTGGATAATCCATAATCCAATTTTCCTATACCCTTCCGTTCCTGTGCTGGGCCCCTCAAAATATATTCAATAGTGTCAAATATGAGTCCTGGCTGTGCTTGTGAAACTAGTACATAGCCACTTTGTGCTTTGTGCTACTGCCTGGGCAGGACACACGCAGGCACTGTGCAGGCACTGTGCAGGCACTGTGCAGCTACACTCACACACAGAGGGGAGCACAAACCGGAATAAGTAGAGGGTCCCAGCTGCCTGCGGAGGTGTCTAGGGGGATGCGGGAAGCCTCTGGATGATCAAGAGGTTTCCCTCTACTCACGTAAGTGTTTATTTTTCTTTTAAAAGATGACTGCTTTAAGACATTAAATCCTCTGTATTATGCTGAGTACACACTATGAGATTTTCTGGTCTATTTACTGTCAGATCGATTATTTCCAACATGTCCGATTTGCTTTTCGATCGATTTCCGAGCATTTTCCTATCGAATTCCGGGCACTTTAGTAGGAAATCGATCGGAAAATGCTCAAAATCGATCGAAAAGCAAATCCAACATGTTGGAAATAATCGATCTGACAGTAAATCGACCAGAAAATCTCATAGTGTGTACCCAGCATTAAATGAATACTTAAGGCAAAAAAAAAAAAAATGACATTTACTCACCTGGGGCATCCCTCAGCCCCCCGAAGCTGGATGGTGCCCTCGCAGCCCCGCTCCGATCGTCCTGTCCCCGCCGGCGGCTACTTCCGGTTCGGCGACAGCCGCCGAATGCTGCTATAGCGTCTATATATACGCTATAGCAGCATAGAGGGTGATAGCAGCGGCTGGGAACGCGGAAAATCAGCCGCGTTCCCAGCCTGTCGGCGGCTGTTGCCGAACCGGAAGTAGCCGCCGGCGGGGACAGGACGATCGGAGCGGGGCTGCGAGGACACCATCCAGCTTCGGGGGGCTAAGGGATGCCCCAGGTGAGTAAATGTCATTTTTTTTTTTTGCCTTAAGTATTCCTTTAAGAAGCTCTCATCCAAGAATATAAAAGTTACAGTGGGTGATATAAAAGTATGTATTGATACTTCAAATGAAGACAATATTTTGAAAGAAACACAGAGCAATAGTTTCTAGAATGAGAATGTGAAGGATTCTGGTTTTCCTCATCTCCCACTAATATGCCAATATATTGTCTCAGGCACATGTCACCCTCAACAACGTATCAACATTGCTTATTTTATTGTTACAGTATGAAGATAATTATGTTAATGGATATTAATGGCCTATACAGATGCATTTCCTAAGCTCATTGACTGTATTGCAATAGAATGCAAATAAAGCCCTCAATTCTACATCAGTGTCAATAAAAACATTTTGTAGAATCTTTTGTGAAGAAAAATAAGCCTTCAAAGAGCCTTCAGATGTTGTGCAGCTCTATAGCCTGTCGTTTTTGGGAGGAAATGTCTCATATTGCTGGGAATCTTTTGTTGATTTGATCTGCAGAGAGCAGGGGACCATTAACCTTGGCAGTAAGGACTGATATTGGATTGTTTGGCATTGTTCTTGTGGTTGAATTCATTTGCATCATATCATTCTACTGGATTAGGCCAGTGGTTAGTATGTCTTCAGTTTCACAACAGCTGTCACAGTGGCAAGCAAAGCCAACAGTTAGCCCCTGTGCAGAATAAATATAGGTGACCCCATGTGAGTAGGTGTGGTCATAGCAGACTAAGGGTGGATCCAAAAGGTGTCAATAACATAAATATTTGTGAATATATCTATGCTGCATTCTGTAAGCCGCTTGTCAGCGGACAGCCAACCGCTTATCTCAACAGTGGAGGATGACGCGCTGTGGCATCCTCCACTGTTGAGATAAGCGGTTTGCTGTCCGCTGACAAGCGAATTACACAAATTGTGTTTGTGAGTATAACTTTTAATTTTTAATAACCTTTTACGATTAATGCATTATCGCGCTCCATTTCTCTTTGATTGTTTTACCAAGTTACCCTATTACGGAGCGTCGCAGTGCATGACATCATAAGAGGAGTACATCTCTGATTGGTTACCCAGGATCAGGAGCGCAAGATACCTTTCTTTGTGTTTGTGCATTCTGTAAGCACAGTATTAATGAAGCACATATTTTCTACCTATCCATTATGTCTCATACATGACTGGGCTACAAGCAATTATCACTGCTTCTGATGCAGTAGTGTCATAGATGAAAATTATTAAAAATTAAAATGGTTCAAATGGGACCTGCTCACCACAGACAGATGTCTCAGGGGTTGCCGGCCTCCAGCGGATCAGGCACACTGTTGGTGGCACTGCCCACTTGTTCATAGGTTCTGGTTAAATTGTTTTGCATTAGTTTCCGAAAGGTGGGACGTGACAGTCCAGCCCGACCCTTGGTTGGCCCATTTCCATAAATGAATCTCCTCTCTAAGTAAACATCAAAATAAATTGGTAGGTCAATTATGTAATGCAACCAAAGCCCGTATAGCCAAAACTTGGTGATCTTCTCCACTGGGGTGGAGAGAGTTAATGCGCAAAATTTGAATCTAACTCCTCACAAATCTAACTCCTGGAAAAAATGACAGCTTATTTTAGGGAATCTGGCCCAAGATTTAATCTGATCTGGGATCCATGGTTGGTCTGGACGTCTCTCCACACTCCTTACAGGGGGATGGTGGTTAAGTCTACCTCATGGTCATGTTTGCAGGTTTTTCTTTTAAGGTACTCTTGCCTCATTTTATTTTCACGTACCTTTGTACACTTCAAAACATGCTTTGATCTGTGTAAACACCTATATGTCACGATTGTTGTCATTGTTTACAAATTGTTTAGTATCTTGTGTTCTGTATACTTTCTTTTATTCTATGTAAACAAGTTTTTGTGAAAAATAGAAACAAAAATATATTAAAATGGTTAACAAATACTATACCATTATTGTTATTATTATTATTTACTTATTGTTATATTATTATATACTGTAGCACAAATAACTTTTGCAGTGCTTTTTACAGAGTAGTCTAATGTCCTACCATATTAATATCATATTTTTATTTAGCATTGACATCTTCTGCAGCACTTTACAGAGTACATAGTCATGTCCCTGAGGAGCTCACAATCTGCTGACAAATACACAAGCCTAGAGGATAATCTGTGTCTGTCTATGATGAAGCTCCATGAGCCCCAGAGGACATGGGGCCCATCTGTGGCTGCAAGGCCTGCACAAGCCTATGTCCGCCACTGAGCTGTCATTCATAGTCTCTCACAACATAAAACACAGTTTCCGACTGTCTCATTTGTAGCAGGAAGATGCATATGGCTTGAAAAATAAGTTCTAAAAGAATTCTGTGCTACCTAAAGTTCCTTTCCTCAACTGAAAGCCCAGGCAATCCCGGCACAGGCTTGATGGACAAGTTGCCGGTAAACCTGTCCACCCCAGGCTGTTAAAGTGCATCTTTACTGAAAACAAAGTGTTCTGCTTGTACTATAGCAATCTCCTTAGACAAACATTTAATCTATTGCTGCCACTTCTGAACTGTTGAACAAGGTTTGAAAGTAATTCATCTCAGTCTAGCACTTTAAATAAATAACTCTGGGAAAGAAATTACAGTTTGGAAAGAGTTTGAGATACAGAATCCCTTTTCCTTAAGGATGAAAAAGGAATCATATGAATCATTTACACTAAAGCGCATTAAATAAGAGTTCTTCAAGGTCATGTTTAAAAAGAACTACCGGTACCTATTATCCTTGTTTATTAAAAAGATTTCCAACATCACTTAACGGCAATATATAATGCACTAAAATTAGAATAAATTTGCATTCTTCATCATATTTCCCATGGCTGTTCTTCTGAGGATACACCATAAATCATAATAAATCATCCCTTAGAAAAAAAATAAGCAAGAAAGGATAAAAAGGATTCTATAAGCTATATTAAACTTTCCTAATTGAGTATGCACCATAAATAGTCCTTTTTGTTTGAATGGAACACAAACTGTGAGGAGATGGTTTTGTTGCATTAAGTATCAGGAGATAATCCGTTTGTACCTATTATTCACGCAAATGTCTCACAATAGGAATGGCACTTAAAGTGTACCTAAACTAATATGTGAGGCGCTAATCGTGCTACTGACGAGCTACTGTTTGTCCCCTATCTTATTGCCTGATGAAGCGGGCTGTGCCTGCGAAACGCGTTGCATCTTTTGGGGTACCAATAATAAATTTATTTGTTTAATTCAGACAGTATTTTGAGTCTGCTTTCCGGAGGTAAGTCCACCACTGCCTCCCAGCAAATTTTAAAATTTTTATTACCTTTTATCCTGCTGGCACCCCTGTTCTCTTACGATGATACTAAACTGATATGTGGCATGATAGGATAAACATGGGTACATATAGTGTTTGTACTACTTGTAACCTATTTTTCACTGAAAAGGTTAAGAAACCAGTGATCTTATTGACATTCAAACAGCTGTCAAATACAACCATGACTTACTAAAAGGAAAAAAAACGGCAAAACACTTCTATGTGGCTGATGAAACTTTGTTGATAAGAGAATATGGCTGAAAGTTTAGCTATTAGCAGCTTGTACTATGTAAGTAATATGATATTAAGAGCTAAATATTTCTTTGTAAATAGATACGATTGTAGAGATAGTTTCAAAACCTGTTATTCATATACAGGTCAGCACATATTGCGGCTTGTCTACTTTAACCACTTAAAGGGAGCCTTAACTGAACAGGGGGTAAAGAGTGTCAATCACCTGCGGCTATTACCAGCCCCCTGCAGCAGTCCTGTGCCCTCTGAGCCGCTATGGAATCCTCCGGGCCCCCGCTGTCACTTAGTTTCGTTTTTGATGACTCACCAGTCGGCCGGCCGTTATGCGTATTATTGGACGCATTCCCTACTGCAATTAGCGCTGTTGCGGACCGCAACGCGTACAAAAATACGCGTTGCCACATATCTACGCGTGCGGAATGCGGCAACAGCGCTAACTGCAGTAGGGAATGCGTCCAATAATACGCATGGCGGCCGGCCGACTGGTGAGTCGTCAAAAACGGTAAGGTAAGTGAAACTCTTTACCCCTGTTCAGTTAAGGATCCCTTTAAGGACCAGGGGATTTTTGGATGATCTGTGCTGCATGGGCTCTCCAGGCCGCAGCACAGATCAAGTAAAAGGCAGGGCGATCAGACTTCCCCCCCCCTTTTTTCCTGACTAGGGGGATGTCCTGATGGGGGGGGGGTCTGATTGACGCCGCTCTGTGTGGCCGAGCGGGGGGGGAGGGGGTCCTCAAAGCCCCCCTCCACAGCGATTTTCCTCCCTCCCTCACCTCAATACGGCAGCGCCGTATTGATGTAAACAGCGGGGATTTCTTCCCCGCGTGTTTACATTTCACCTGCGAGCCGCGATCGGAGGCTCGCAGGCAGTTCACGGAGACACCCTCCGTGAACTGACATGGAAAGACCACTCGAACGAGCGGCCGTTTCCATGTAAAACCACTTAACACCTAGGCCTGCCGATCGGCTGACCGTGGTCGTTAAGTGGTTAAAGGGAACTTAAACTTAGAAGAAGTGAGAGGAATACAGAGGCTGCCATCTTCATTCATAAAAACAATGTCAGTTGCCTGACTTCTGTGTTGATGCCTCTAATCCTTCAAGTCACTGGCCCAAAATTAGCATGCAGTTCAGATGCTTTAACTCTGGTCTGACTCCACCGGCTGCATGCTTGTTGTAGGCGTGTGACTCAAAAACAAACAAACCCAACAATGGATGATAGCCAGGCAACTGGCATTTTTTAAAAGGGTATGAATATGGCAGCCATTTATCTGTAAGCACACTGTAACAATACATACTAGTGATGACATATCTAGATCTTGAAAGGACAGGAAAACATAATGCAAGTATATTGCATTACTAAACCAAGATTTGTAAGAAGACATTGTAGTACAAGTACGCTTACACTTTGCGGAATGGCACTTTTCTGTGCTGCTTATTTCTAGTTATCTTCTTTTCTACCCAGAGATATGCCTGTGCCACATTATCCTGTCAGCAAAGTCTGAGCTCTTGTTCATCATAAACCAACTGCTGAGTTGGAAATGCAGATATTCCAAGTAATAATAATACACGTGGAAACAATTTACAGAGCAATTTTAAAGTCAAGTATGATTATCAGAAAAAATTTACTTAAAGGGGTGATCACTCAACCACAATTTCAAAGAGAATAGATAGCTTGCACATATTGATTTGCCTTTTCATATGTGATTGTGGGTTTGATTTACTAAAGTTCGATAAAGATGCTGTGAGCAGGCAGAGCATGGCAGTATTACTGATGATGCAAAAATAACACGCGAGTAGCATAAGGGTTGGTATGTTAACGTGCTTTACTTAGGAGACACAAGTAGAACCATTTGCACAGTGCACATGACATGCCTGGCATAGTTATGTGCAAAATTGTCGGGCACTACCTACGTCCAGCATCTTTACCAAGCTTTAGTGAATCAACCCCTATGAACCTTAGACGCTAAAAGTCAGTGTTACTTATCTTGTGACTAATATTAATGCATTATTGCCAATTAATTTGGGATAATTATTCAGCTGTTGGCCCTGTGTTTCTCTGGCTGTTATGTTGGGAACAATGTTTAAAAAAAAGTGTGGTGATCCCTTACATCATTTAAGGGACTGATTGCTTTGGGGTAAAAGCTGTTCTTCAGCCTAGTAGTATGGACATGCAGGGCTCTGAGGCGCTTGGGGTGAGTTAGTTCTTTACAGATACTCTTTGGGCTCTTGCTACAATGGGCAGTAAAGATGTCATCCAGTAATGATAAATGAGTACCAGTGATTCTTTCAGCCGTTTTGATGATGCGATTGAGGTTCGTTTTGTTTTCAGGAGAACAGCCAGAGTACTATGCTCTAATGCAGTATGTGATAACCTGTAAAAATTGATCAAAAACTGTTGTGGAAGTTTTGCTTTCTTCAGATTCCTCAGGAAATCAAGCCTCTGTAGGCCTTTATTGGCCATTTATGTTCTTCTTTTTGTCTATGACAAGTCCTGACTAATAAGGCCATGGAATACAAAAGCTTTGAACCATCTCCACTTTTTAATGGTATTGGGATGGTGCCCATTTGTTTCTCCTTTGAGGACTAGGTACTGCAGGTCCAGGCACATAGGTTGTGTCTTTAAATTTGCTTTAATTTAACCAGCCAGGTGCTGCTCAGGAATGAGCATTTGCCTCTTATTGTGTTTGTAAATAATTATATAAGACTCTAGAACTTACCTTGGCAGAATGTAGCATTGATGCGTTTGAACCCCTGAGGACATTCCATATTCTGAGGATATGATGGACGGCCTGTAATAAAATAAATGTAGGACTTCATTAAATTCAACAAATCTAACAAGGGCTTGTCAGATTTGCTCTTGAGACCCTTCTTTTGTCAATGTACGAGCGGGGCTGTACTGCCCATGTGCAAATACAGTCTGCGCCTGGGCATTAGCTCGAAGCCGATTGCACACAAATGTTTCCTCCATGCATGAGAAGCTTCATGCTACTGCACAGTGGCAGTATGGGAGTGCAGCTGTAAAGGGGAAGAAGGTCACATCAGCAGCAGTGGGGACTAGAAGGATATGGAAAGCCTCTGAGGAGGACATGGGAAGTTACCTTCCACTCAGGAGAGTATCAAACTTTTACTTTTTTCTCTTACAGGAACATTTTTCAAGGCTTTAAACAACACAATATAAAGTCCTCAAAGGATACTTTAGCACAACGTAAAAAAATAAAAAAAATAGGGGAGCAGGCATGTTTAGTGGGCTCTCCTCAAGCCCACCATTGTCCTGAGTGCTCCCAGCCCGGGCACACGAACAAGGATGTGCGTCGCTGGGCACCACCTATGCAGTTGGCAGAGGGGACCCTGATCAGGAAGTAAGTTTGGGGGGGTAAGTTGGTGGGCTGTACAGGAGGGGGCAATTTTCTGTTGCGCTAAGGTACCCTTTAAAGCGTACCTGACATGTCACATGATGAGATAAACTTATACACATATAGAACTAGTCATACTAAGTAACTAAGTTATCTGAAATCCCTTTCTGTTTTCTAGTACTGTATAGCAAGAGTTGAAAAAAAACAAACTTTGTTTTTATCTATGCAAAAGAGCTTGTCTGAGCTTATGTATCACCTGGTAAAATTCAGTCTAGTTTCCTGAAAAGTAAATAAAAAACTAAAAGTCTGTTATATGTCAGGGAGAAGAACAAAATAATAAGGTTTTACTGGAGGAAAGTTCAAACTGTCATTACTTTTGCTACTGCTTGTTTCAGCTTCAACTGAAGCAAGAAGGATATGGATGCTGCCATATTTATTTATTTTGAGCAATACCAGTTGTCTGGCTGTGCTGCTAAACCTCTGCCTCGAATACTTTTAGCCATAGACCCTGAACAAGCATATGCAGATCAGATGTTTCTGACATTATGGTCAGATCTGACTACATTAGCTGCATGCTTGTTTCTGGTGTGATTCAGGCACTACCGCAGTCAAATGGATCAGCAGGGCTGCCACGGAAGATGTATTGTTTAAAAGTCAATAAATATGGCAGCCTCCAGGTCTCTCACTTCAGTTATTGGGCACCCTCCCCTCGAATCTACGTTTCAGGCTGTAGCCGGTATTTTTAGAGTATTGTAGAGTAGAGTAAAATAGGAATAAGAGTCCTGCATGATCGGTAAACATCTTTGTCCAGTTAATTACACAGGATCAAATCGGAAAAACTGGTGGATTTTCCCAGTTATGTTTGTCACAAAATCTTAAATTGGTTTCTATGTTTACATTAGAGGTACAAGCATACAAGCTATGTACTAATAAGCGGGGGGGGGGGGGGGGGGATAAAAGAACAGACAATGCTGACTACTTTCTATGAACATCACCAGGGAGGAAAAGAAGAAAACCTGAATCAATAATAAGGCCCAACAGGAAAGCAGTTCATTCTGAAATCTCATGTAAACTATAGGTTTTCAGTGACAGGATGCTTAATTTTGGTGCTGACATTTAGCTACTACATAGCCAAAACTGCATCAGGTTATTGGAATTTGGAATTCAGATTTTATATTGCTAAAAAACAGGGAGCTATTTGGAATTCAGCTTATATATTGCTAAAACACAGGGAACTGAAGAGGATTAAGCTGATTATTACTTAGAGCTGGGCATTAATTAGAAGGGTTAGGGACTAGGGTATGGTAGGTTCGGGGTATGTTGACTTTAGTGGATAGATGTCAGGAAATTAACACTACAACAAATGTTAGGGTCAGGTGTTAGGAAGTTGGGAGAGAGGTTAGGGATGTCAGAAAGGGGTTAATATTGTATGGAGGAAGGTTAGGGGTAGGAGACATAACGCTGAGGGGATTGGGCGGGCGTAAAAAAAAAAGACAAAACGCTGCGTTTAACGAATACTCTAACTACTAACTTAGTAATAATAATTGCAGTATTTGTATTAGCCCAACACTAAGTGGAGGCACTCTAGCAAATGAAAAACCACCAGCTGATCATCAGCTCTATCACATTGATCAGAAGCAAGTGCTTAACACAGATGATATTTCATTGGTCAATGGAGATTTAGAAGAAGTTTCCGATCAGCATTACCCAACAGTAGATCCAGACTACTGCTTTTAGCCACAAAACTGACCTATTGCTATCTGGTTATAACAACATAATTTAAATCATTATATAATATTCTGTAACTTACCTTGGCAGAATGTAGAATTGATGCGTTTGTACCCTTGAGGACATTCCATATACTGAGAATATGACGGATGGCCTGTGATAAAATAAATGTATGACTTCAGTAAGATGATCTTAAATAAACTTTCACAGGATTCTTTATAAGTGAGTTATGGCAGGACATTTTCTCCCAGAATTCCTTGTTACCACCAATAATCTGCTGTCATTTTTTTCTCCCTTTTCACACCGCTTTTCTGCTGACCTTCTCCATAAGATTTTCTGTCCACTCTGACTCCACAACCTGCAATACTGAACTGAAGCATCGCTTATAGAGATATGGAGCTTACTAACCTCATACCTTAGTCTCACGGACATGTTTCAAGGCATTAATCACCACAATATCATATAGTGGTTAGCGGTCTTGCCTTGCAGCGATGGGTCCCTGGTTTGAACCCCTGCCAGGGTACTATCTGCACGGAGTTTGTATGTTCTCCCTGTGTCTGCATGAGTTTACTCTGAGCACTCCAGTTTCCTCTCACATCCCAAAAACATACAGATAAGTTAATTGGCTTCCCCCAAAATTTGACCTAGACTATGATACATACACTACACGATATAGACATAAATGACTATGGTAGAGATTATATTGTGACCTCCTCTGAGGGACAGTTAAAGCGGATCCGAGATGAAAAACTAACTATAACAAGTAACTTGTCTATATAGCTTATCTAAAGTTTAGATAGTTTACACAGCATATCTAGCTGCAAAAAGCTTCAACATTTTATGATTATTTATTCCTGTGATACAATGAGGGTATGTTCTGTTTATCACATTGTCACAGGCTGAGGGCTGAAGATGCTATCAACTTGCCTGTGTGTAAATCCAGTCCCCTCTGCCTCTGAAATCTCTGGCTAGTAACCTCCTCCTCCTCCTTCTGCCCAGAATGAGCTCCCATAAGCACTTGCTACAGTGCCAAGGTACTGTGAAAAGCTGTTGGCAAGGCTGGCTGACAAGCGGCATCCCCCTACCTACTCCGATCGCCGCCGGCGATCTTTGCAAGCAAGAAATCCCGTTCAGAACGGGATTTCCTGCTCGGCTTCCCCCGTCGCCATGGCGACGATCGCGATGACATCACCGACCTCGGGACGTCAGAGGGACTCCCTATCCACCCCTCAGCGCTGCCTGGCACTGATTGGCCAGGCTGCGCAAGGGGTCTGGAGAGGGGGGGGGGGGGCGGGGCGGCGCGGCGGGTAGCAGTGAATTGTCGGCGAGCGGCGGTGATCGAGATATGCACGCAGCTAGCAAAGTGCTAGCTGGCGGCGAGCGGCGGTGATCGAGATATGCACGCAGCTAGCAAAGTGCTAGCTGCGTGCAATCAAAAAAATTTGTGAAAATCGGCCCAGCGGGGCCTGAGAAATCCTCCTGCGCAGGTTACCCCAAGCTGAGCTCGGGATAACCAGCATTGAGGTTAAAACAAAAAAGTATTTGGCTTGAGGAATGCCCTATAAACTATATGATAATAACACAATTATGCAATGAGTAAAAGTTTATCTCGGATCCACTTTAAGTGACAAGACAATATACTCTGTACATCGCTGCGGGAGATGTCAGCACTATATAAATACTAAATAATAATAATAAAGTCCTTAAAATACTATTATGTGGAATCCACATGCATAGAAATGTGCCAGTACACACAAAATTATTTAAAAAGAAACCTGAAGTGACAGGAATTTGGAGGCAGACATATTTATTTCCTTTTAAACAATGCAAATTGCCTGGCTGTCCTCCTGATCCTCTGCCTCTAATCATAGACCCTGAACAAGCATGCAGATCAGGTGCTCTTTCCAAAGTTTGACCCAATTAGTTGCATGCTTGTTTCAGGTGCGCAAATCAGACACGACTCAAGCCAAAGAAATCATCAGCTGGATTGCTAGGCAGCTGGTATTATTTAAAACAAATAAATATGGCAGCCACCACATGCTTCTCACTTTAGGTTCCCTTTAAGTCAGGACATCCAATCCAATTAAGCACAGTATGTACCATGAGACCATTTAAAATGAAACAACTTTGAAAATGTTAAATATTAAAGCTCATAAACGCATGCAAATGCAACCATGTGCGCAGAAACTCCAGACATCCAACAGTCCAAGTAGAATTTTAAATGCATGTATTCATTACTTAAAATACATGGCGGCTGGTTCCTCTAGCTTCAGTTTACTTCCTCCTGAGATAACAGCGCGATTTTACTAAAGAGAAAGCTATCCAGAGACTCCTCTCCCTTAGGGCAGAGCAAAACTTTGTGCCCTGATCACCTGACCTCGCCCCCCTCCTCCGTCTTTTCACAGATGAACTCTTTGTGGCCTGCACCACAGCACTAAATCTGAAAAAGTATTATCTGTTATATGATCCTGATTAGTGTTTAAAAATATGTAACCCTGCCTCCACCCTGCCCAGTGTATTTTTAAAAAAAGGTTACAAGAGAGAGCAGTGAAAAATGATTTCAGGCATGGCAAGGTAATGAGATGAACATATACAGTACATTTTAAAAACACAATGAGGGAAGGTGTTGGAAGGGTAAAATGCTTTATAATACTCCAAGCAGAGAGGAACTGTTGCTGCAGTGCTGGCCACAAAGATTTAATCACAGCACAGGGAGAAAGTGGATGAGATTCAGGTGAACTGCTTATTTTGTAAAAACCAACTCCCTGTCTATTAGCAACAAGGAGCTAGTGGCCCAAGGCAGAAACCAGCACCCTGGTATTTTAAATAAATTTATTGCAAAAACAAAACAAAAAAAGACATACGATGCCCAATACTTTGTGCATTGAAAATAAATGCTATTTTATTATCATAAACATTAAAAAGGAAGGCTGAACTATAGCTTTTACCACTTACCAAAAAATAGCATTTTAAATGCCTGAATTATGGGAGGGTAAAGCTCATGACAGTACTATAACCCTCCAAACTTTGCTCCATATCATTTATAACCTGCCTCTGTCAATCACTTCTTGCTATATGTCACTTTTAAGGACTCTCCGGATTTTGGACCATGAACTTTTTACACCAAGAGAGCTCACTTTCCAAGAAATGAAATTCCCCATGCATCCATATTCACAGCATTGGTTCCTAGAAGCATTTTACTGCATTTGGCATCCAAAAGTCATTTATAGCCAGTGTGAAGGTGTCATTCTGTTTTTTTGTTTCCAGAAATAAGAGCCTGGACATGACAGCACAAAGTCCATCCAATTTGTGATCTCAGAGTGTTAAGAGATGCTAGCTCAGTTTGTACTCGGATGTCATTAGAGAACTGTACATAAAGATTTTTTAAGAATTTGAACTGTGAAAATGATTTAGCTACCGCTCTCCAGTAAATTAACATTTTTCTGAAAGATTAATTAGGCTGAGATAGATTTAAAAAAAATATTTCTGACTACTGCAAAAATATTATCATTAGCAAATGCAGCTAATCCTAATTTTCTGTTCAGACAAGATTCTGCTTTTCTGGTTACAGGCTACTTAACCTGAACCTGGCCTCAATTTTCCGAACAATTTCTGATTCTATTCCGTTATCTTTTCTTATCTATTTCCATTCACTTCTATGAGAAATCGATCAGAAAAACGATCAAAAACAAGATCAGACATGTCGGAAATTATCTACTGAACCATCTATCTGATGAAAAAAACGTATGGTGTATTCCCAGCATTAGATCATTAGACTTGAACTTCCTGAAGCAGTTCTGCATAGTGGTCACTGCCATAAGCAGCTGGAGTATTTCAGAAAGTCTAATACTAAGAAATAGCCTAAATTCTTTCTGTCTTCCAGTATAGTAAGAGTTATAAAAATCTAGAACTGTAATGTATGCAAATGAGCTTGTCCATAAGCTTGTTGAATGTAGGCTGGTTTCCTGAAAAGTAAATAGAAACCTAAAGACTATTACTTATATGAGAGCGCATGCGGGGGGGGGGGGGGGGGGGGGGGAAGGTTGGGGGTCGTGTTAGTTCAGATAAGGTTCCAGTCCAAGAATGTTCAAAGGGTGGATTCTAAACTGCAGCTGTGACAGCCTTTTGCCATCTTAAAAAATGAACCCATTTAACTTTAAATAAAATATGAGTCTAATCCTAACATTTGTATAGCGCTTTTCTCCTGGTGGACTCAAAGCTCTCAAGAGCTGCAGCCACTGCCATCTTAAAAAATGAACCCATTTAACTTTAAATAAAATATGAGACTAATCCTAACATTTGTATAGCGCTTTTCTCCTGGTGGACTCAAAGCTCTCAAGAGCTGCAGCCACTAAGGGCGCACTCAAGGGGTCACCCTGCAGTGTTAAGTAGCCTTGCTCAATGTCTTCTTGCTGAATAGGTCCCATGTCAACGGCAGAGCTTTTAACCAGTACGCTATCCGGCCACTACACACTATCCAGCCACTACTCATCTCTATGTTACTAATGTTTTATTTACTGTTAGTACTACACATACAGTTCATTATCCCATGTTTATTTTTGCTTCAGGTCCACTTTAAAACAAAAAAACAGAACAAAAAAAAGCCCTTTTTTTCTAAACTGAGTTTAGATATGCTTTACATTTAAGTGCATGTTTTATACAATAACACCAGTTTATATAACAGAAGAGAAGAGTCGAGTGCCCCCTATTCAATTAACTTTTCTCCTGATTTTTTGGAACAGGTTTATACACCTTATTAATACACCATCTTTTAAGCCACAGCAAGCAAGAAAATACTTGTAACGATCGGTGTCAGCACGCAGAGAGAATCTGATTATTGGTGATCTGCAGTATCACCAAGAATGCAGATATATACCTGATTATTGATGATCTGCAGAATCACCAATAATATAGATATATTGCTAACCTCTGGACACCTATAGGTATGTGAGTGTTTGGTGTAAAAGTAGTACTTTGAGTAATGCACCTGCTGGGCAGGTGATATAAGGCAGTAAAGGAACACTGCTCTTGAGGGCACAGGAACCTTCCAGCAGCCTGAGACTCTCCAAGGGGTGGAGTCAGGCTGGAGATAGGAAGGACCAGAGAGTGAGTGACACCTGAAGGTGGATGTCACTATCTGATCTGGAGACTCTCTCTTAAGAGTAGAGATAGCTCTCGAGGTCGGGCACGCCTGGTCGGCAACACTCGGACAGATAAAGTACAAAGACAGAAGACTGATTCGGTATCCAAGGCAAGCAGGGTCTGGCAACGGAATATCAGATATGCGAGGTACCGAATCAGACATCAAAGGGATAGTCAGGAAAGCAGTAAGTCATAATAGATATCAACAATGCCTAGTATGGGTGTGAGGTCCTTGGTCTCTACACCATGGAACTAGTCTGAAGAATAACAGATAGATAACACAAGTTCCCTAGTCTGGTGTGAGGTCCGTGGTCTCTACACCCTGGAACTAGTCTGATGAATAACCAATTGAAAACGCTAGTTCCCTAGTGTGGGTGTGAGGTCCGTGGTCTCTACACCCTGGAACTAGTCTGAAGTATAACAGATGGATAACACAAGTTCCCTAATCTGGGTGTGAGGTCCGTGGTTTCTACACCCTGGAACCAGTCTAAGCTTAAATAGAATAACAGTACAAGAAATCTGGCTCAGTGTGAATTCCCAGGACCACCTGGTTCAAACACACTGTTGGATCTGACTAAGGTCTGAGTGCTTCCACGTAGTGTTCGCAACGGCAGACAACTTGAGACTGGCCAGCAGTAACTATATATGGAGTAGTGCTCTCTGTATATTCCGGCGTATAAGACTACTTTTTAACCCAGAAAAGTCGGGGGTCATCTTATACGTCGGGGGTCATCTTATAGGGTGGGTGCTGAATCCTCCGAGCCGGACTGGAGAATCTGAGGTGGCCGCATACGGTGGAGGGAGCTCAAAAACATCCGCAGCCGCATCCCCACGGTATGCAGGGACCATATGAAAGCAGCAAGAGCGGTGCTGTACAAGTATGGTAGAAGAAAATCCACTCACCAGGATTCCTGGAAAGAAGTGACTTAACATGGTCCTGTTGACAAGGGAAGGTGTAAGTGAAGGGTGGAGCAAGCTGCAGGCATCCAGGACACCCAGGAAATGGGAAAAAGAGAGCGGCACTGTGTCCAGAAAAACACTCCTCTTTCACCCATCTGGCCCGCCCTTGCATCCTATTACCGTAACTCTGCCTCTCAGATCTCACTTCTGAGGACTGCAGTGAAGCGGCGCAGGTGCGCATGTGCAAGATCTGAGAGGCAGAGAAGAAGGGAATAGTACTGTATACAAGGGCGGGCCAGACGGGTGAAAGAGTCATGTTTGCACTTCCGCTCTGATAGACTTGGAGACAGGGATAGCTGATCAATCCAAGCAGGCTTTGCATACAAGAACAAGCCAATGGCTGGTAAGGTACATCGCTTGCCGTGTTTGGCTGGCTGTTGTATACTGGGTACCACATACAGTACAGCACCAGTATCTGTACCTGTTTATACAGTATAGCACCAGTACATACAGTAACAGTACAGTATATAAATGTCCAAAAGTCAAGAGGGGTAGTCTTATAGGGCGAGTATATCCTAAAATGTATATTTTAAAGAGACACTGAAACGAAAAAAAAATGATGATATTATGATTTGTATGTGTAGTACAGCTAAGAAATAAAACATTAATATCAGATACATCAGTCTAATTGTTTCCAGTACAGGAAGAGTTAAGAAACTCCAGTTGTTATCTCTATGCAAAAAAAGCAATTCATCTCTGCGACTTTCAAAGTCGTGGAGAGGGCTGTTTTCTGACTTTTATTATCTCAACTGTTCCTGAACTATTTACTTTTTCTCTGCCAGAGGAGAGGTCATTAGTTCACAGACTGCTCTAAAAGAATCATTTAGAATGCTGAGTGTTGTGTAATCTGCATATATTAGAGAATGATTAAATGTTAGAAAAAACACTATATACCTGAAAATAAAAATATGAGAATATTTTCTTTGCTGCTAATCTTCTAATAAGTATTCATAGTACACAACCAATTCACTATATCATTTTTTTTTTCCGCTTCAGTGTCTCTTTAACTGGAAAAGTTGGGGGTCGTCTTATTTGCTGGAATATACGGGTACTTTTATTATTTTCTCAGATAAGAGAAAAAATTATCTCCCGGGAAAAATTTCAGGAGGAAAGTTAACTGAATGGGGTGAAGAGGTGTGCGTGTGTGTGGTTTAAAATGAGGATATTGCCATGATATATATATATATATATATATATATATATATATATATATATATATATATATAGTGTTTTTTAAGCATAAACCAAGATCACTAACGTAAAACTGGGTATCCTGAATAATTTACAACATTTGAGTGCTTCTTTAAGGTACAGGATTAGTAATGTAGATCATAGATATAGGACATATCGTGTTTTAGTGGAAGTTTCATTTCTAACGGGGGTAAGCATAGTACAGTAGTGACTTCTGTCTCCAGGGCCTCGTAGTGGTTACAGGCTGATATAGCGATAATGCCACAGCTGATTCAGTGCCCACAGCAACCCCTTATGCCACGCCACCTGTTTCATCCTGCACATTATGAACTTACCAAATATTTGACACGTCCATTAAAGATCAAACCATCAAGAAAATAAAATCAGACAGCACCACATGTAAAGCTGTTCCAGAAAAGGGAAATTAAATTTGATGGCGTTTTTATGTAACAATAAACAGCAAATCTAATCACTTGCACAGTCTGGTAGTCAGGTACAGTAGGTTTCATTTTTCATTATAAACTGGGAGGAATAGATTTTTTTTTCCAGTAAAATTTCAGGTCTTTCAGAAACACTTTGCAGGCCGTGATGCCAAGCCCTGTGATTCCAAGAGACGTGTACCCTGTGGAGACTTGCACTGCTGGCAGATTAGAGCTTAGCACCAGCCGTGTCCTGACTGGAAACTTACAGCATAGGAACCTGCAGGGAATGCGCAGAAATAACAAATGCTGTGCTGGAATACATAATTGTATTATTTTCTCCTGAGCGGCACTGGAAACTTGAAATGAGTTGGAGAATAAGCCATGAAAGCTTATCCCACTCCCTAACACACGTCCTGGAAATGATTCATTGCGAGGAGGGAAAATGGCACCTTAGTGTCACATTGTTCACTCTGAACATGATTCATTCTGATTGCCTCCCTGGAATCACTCAGGGTGAGTCAGGTCCTTGGAGCTTCTTTATTATTAGATGAATCAGCGTTGATCAGTCTGAGCCTTTAGTAATCTGCTGGATTTGTATGGGACTTGCACAAGGGCTCCTAATACAGCAAACCGAAAGATGACACAACATTTGACCTTTACAAATGCGGTAATCACTTCTAATAAGTCATTTATGGTTTTAAATTAAATAGATAAACGTAAATGCCATCCAAAAACGTCCCGAGCCCATACAGATTTATTTGTATCCTAAGGCGCACCAATGCAAACTCCATTCCTAATTCACTAAAATATTATATTTTATTATCGATTTGATTGATTTGCTTGACATAATTACCTTACTTAAATGTTTAAAAGGTGCCTGTTTGATGCTCCTGGCCTCTGCCAGATGAGTGCAGTATCTCTGGACAGTTGTATCTACTGCATTTATACTGAAAGCTGTGGCAAGCTGCTCAGAGGTGGATAAGGTTTCTCATGCCCTATCCGGTATGTGAAACTCTCTGTAGGTGGCCTATCCCATACTTAAAGCAAATTTGAAGTAAAGAAAATAAAAATACTAATATCAGTAGAGGGAGGCCTCTGGATTCTCCAGAAGCTTTCCTGATCCTTCTTGACCCTCGCGCTATGGACTGGGACCCTCTTCTTCTTGAGGGCCGTGCTACTTCCCGGGTATGAGCGAAGCTGCACTGTGCCTGCACAAGTCTCGGCCGTGCCTGAGGTGTAGCATGAAGACCCTCATGCATGAATTTAAAAAGCTTTGCATGGGCAACTTCGTGCTACTGTGCGGCATGCCCAGGGCTTGCGTAGCTGCACTCCTATACAGAGAGGAGGTGGCTACAAGTAACATATTTAACAGTATTGTCAAATATGTTTTGAGTTACCCAGTGCTGGAATGGAGGGGTGCAAGAAGATTGGGGATGCATCTAGACCAGGGGTTGGGAACCTATGGCTCGGGAGCCAGTTGTGGCTCTTTTGATGGCTACATCTGGCTCACAGACAAATCAGTAGGGGTTGATTCACTAGGCTACACTGCTCAAGCAGCGCAGCTTAGTGTGGCAGCGCAAGTAAAATTTTCAAAGTAGGCTTGCTACTGCTGTACCCCAAAACGAACAGCTGCTCCAATTTTCCTAATCTGGACCCTGTCAGGTCCAGTGACTTTGTAGGACAAGATCCCCGCACTTTGATTGGCCCAATAGGCTGCCTGTCACTTGACAGGCAGCCTATTGGGCCAAAGTGTGGGGATCTTGTCCTACAAAGTGAATCAACCCCCAAGTCAGCTAGCTAATTGTACAAGCTGTTAGTCGGTATTTCTCCTGTCTGTCTCGGAGAAATTGCTGATGTTGCTGAAACCGAAGAGAAGCTTAAAGAGAACCTGAACTGAAAATAAAAAGTCAAAATAACCTTACACAGGTCATACTTACCTCCTGTGTAGTCTACTCATCAATCTCTTTCTCTTCTCCTGCGTCCTGTTTGTCTTCTGTAATCAATGGAATTCTACACCCTCCATTTAAAAAATGTCCATTACCCCATAACAGCTTCCTGGTCAGCACACTGTAATATCACCCACTTGAGCCATAGGGAAACATGGACATTACCTTGCACATTCAGTTGTAACTGACAGCTGCTGATATATAACTGACAGCAACTGGTATATTTCAGTTCTGACAAAATATTGTCAGAACTGGAAGGGATCACTGTAAGAAGCAAATGGTGAGCTTCTGAGAGGAACAGAAGGTGAGGGGTTAGTATGTAATATTCATTTGCAGCTACGTCATGTGTTTATTTGAAATAATTTTACTTGCTTCAGGTTACCTTTAAGACGTGTCTGACACTTCCACTGTCCGGAGGATCAACTATGTACACATCACCATGGCAACAGGGACGTGAGCCCTACTGTCCCAGTTTGAAACATATTGTATGGCTCTCATGGAATTACATTTTAAAATATGTGGTGTTTATGGCTCTCTCAGCCAAAAAGGTTCCTGACCCCTGATCTAGACTATCCAGAAGTTTCTATCTACTGAGATATCTGGCTTTTTTTTTCTTTATAGGACTTCAGGTATCCTTTAAATCATCAATTCAATCACTGTTTTTTTTCATCTGCACTTAATGCAACTTTATTTCAAATGAATTATGCACAACACTGTTTGCTCCAACAGTTCAAAGATTCTCATGGACTGATAGCGGTCTACTCACGTCTAGCCAGCCTTAGCCACACCCCTTTAGTCACATGAGCATGGATGGAGGAGAGCAACTGCTGTCAGATGAAGTCATCCCTTTCTGCTGAGTCCTAGCCTATCATGGCTTCAGACTGGCAGGGAGAGGGGGGGCATGCGGTGAGCAGGGAGATGGAAATTGCTGTTTATTCATTCTGGTTATTCAGCAGAAACGGCATTATTTTTACAAAACTTTTTTATTCATACGGTAATTCATATGAAACAATGTCTGTTTAACTGCATGTATGTAAAATATGCCTGAACTTTGGCTTTAAAGAACTATAGTTTCTTGTCCAAATAAACTATATAATTACACATTTGTTAAATAATCTGTAATTGTAGGTCATGCTTTCTATATGTTATAATACTGCATTTCACCTATGGATGTTACAATGAGGCAGGGGTCACACTTGTCAGCTTTCGTGCGCTTTTTCTGCACAGAAAAACTGATTTCAGCTGAGAACTCTTGTCAAAAGGCTTGGTCACACTTGAATGCAGATTTCGTGCGCAGAACCAAAACTGACATCCTGCAGCATAATTCTCCACATTTTGTCAGTTTTCTCTATCAATTACATTAACCGCTGTGAAAAAAAACACACTTGTTTTTATGCATACAAATGCAAAAAAAACAACAGGCAAGTTTGATGCTTGTCTTTCAGTTTTCTACACTTTTCAGAAAACTGAAAGACAAGCGTGACCCCTGCCTGAGTCATTCTGAGCAAGAACAGAGATGTTATCGGGGCTATGCGAGGTGTCAGATCTAAAGAGTGGCAAGGTCTAAAGCGGGGGGTGTCTAACACTATCATGTAAGGGGCCAAAATCTAAAACATAGTCTAAGGCTCAGTTCAGATCAGCTTTTAGCTGCGGATCCGGCCGTATGGCTCCGGTTTCCGTTCCACTGGACAGACAAAAAAATGCAGCAGGACCCAATTTTCCTGACCGTTTCGCTCAGTGGAAAGGAAACGGAAGGTTTTGCAGCAAAATAGGAACCAATGAAAACGGACGTGTTACAGCACACTGGCTGTAAAAACGGACTGTTTTCCCAGATCCAGATGGCTGGATCCATACGGCCTGATCCGGGAAAAAACGCAGATGTGAACCGAGCCTAAGCGAGTCAAATTGTTTACCTCTGTCGCAAAAATCTTAAAATTTTAAATACATGTAAACATACACAAATAAGAAGTACTTTTCTTCCGGAGTAAAATAAGCCATACATTACTTTTCTCCTATGTTGCTGTCGCTTACACTAAGTAGTAGAAATATGACATTACCGACAGGTTTTGAACTAGCCCATCTTCTCATGGGGGGTTCTCAGGGTTTTCTTTATTTTTAAAAGCACTTAGTGAAACAACTATTACAGTGGGATGCGAAAGTTTGGGCAACCTTGTTAATCGTCACGATTTTCCTGTATAAATCGTTGGTTGTTATGATAAAAAATGTCAGTTAAATATATCATCTAGGAGACACACACAGTAATATGTGAGAAGTGAAAAGAAGTTTATTGGATTTACAGAAAGTGCACAAAGTTCAAGGACAGAAAGCCCATAAAGATAGCACCACTCTAATGAAATAGTAACATTTATTCAAAAAATATATAGCATTGATACAAAATATATGATATCTTTGAGTTTCAAAAAAGATAAAAACTATTAAAACCGACCATATGGTCCAAAATGGTAACAGCTGCATACAATCATGTCTTTAAGCGAATCAGAGGTACAATCCACCATATAAATATAGTCACAGATATGGCACAAAATATTGCCTATATGATCGCCTCAGTGTGCATCTAATCAGAGCACACACAAGGTTGAACCCGGGTTCAGCAAGAAAAACATATAAATATATACATCCACATACAATAGTGTAAATAGCAAGTGCAAAAAATACATATAATAATGGAGCAATACCTAAATGAGAAATAATGTGCAAACCAGCAAGGGCTGCTATATCAATAACCCTGGGAGCAGCCTATAGTTAAAGTGCATAGAGTGAAAGAAAGTGCCATGAAAGAAGGATACTTAGCCCGGGAAGACCCAGCTGCACTGTCTCAGCCTCCTTGGTCTTCCCGGGCTAAGTATCCTTCTTTCATGGCACTTTCTTTCACTCTATGCACTTTAACTATAGGCTGCTCCCAGGGTTATTGATATAGCAGCCCTTGCTGGTTTGCACATTATTTCTCATTTAGGTATTGCTCCATTATTATATGTATTTTTTGCACTTGCTATTTACACTATTGTATGTGGATGTATATATTTATATGTTTTTCTTGCTGAACCCAGGTTCAACATTGTGTGTGCTCTGATTAGATGCACACTGAGGCGATCATATAGGCAATATTTTGTGCCATATCTGTGACTATATTTATATGGTGGATTGTACCTTTGATTTGCTTAAAGACATGATTGTATGCAGCTGTTACCATTTTGGACCATATGGTCGGTTTTAATTGTTTTTATCTTTTTTGAAACTTAAAGATGTCAAATATTTTGTATCAATGCTATATATTTTTTGAATAAATGTTACTATTTCATTAGAGTAGTGCTATCTTTATGGGCTTTCTGTCCTTGAACTTTGTGTATGTTTTTTGAGCCCTTGCACACTCCTATTAACATAGTTTAGTGTTGCGGACACACTGTTACTCTTTAATTTACAGAAAGTGCGCAATAATTCTATCTAAATTAGGCAGGTGCATAAATGTGGTCATTTTATTGATTCCAAAACCTTTAGAACTAGTTATTGGAACTCAAATTAGCTTGGTAAGCTCAATGACCCTTGACCTACATACACCAGTAAATCCAATTATGAGAAAGAGTCAATTGTAAGTTTCCCTCCTCTTAATTTTCTCCGAAGAGTAGCAACATGGATCTCTCTCAAAAGAACTCTCAAATGACCTGAAGACAAAGATTGTTCACCATCATGGTTTAGGGGACGGATACAGCAAGCTGTCTCAGAGATTTCAGCTGTCTGTTTTCACAGTTAGGAACATATTGAGGAAATGGAAGACCACAGGCTCAGTTCAAGTTAAGGCTCAAAGTGAAAAATCTCGGATAGACAGAAGCGACGAATGGTGAGAACAGTCAGAGTAAACCCACAGACCAGCACCAAAGACCTACAACATCATCTTGCTGCAGATGGAGTCACTGTGCATCGTTCAACCATTTGGCGCACTTTACACAAAGGGATGCTGTATGCGAGAGTGATGCAGAGGAAGCCTTTTCTCTGTCCACAACACAAACAGAGCCACTTCAGGTATGCTAAAGTACATTTGGACAAACCAGCTTAATTTTGGAATAAGGTGCTGTGGACTGATGAAACTAAAATTGAGTTATTTGGGTATAACAAGAGGCGTTATGCATGGAGGAAAAATAACACAGCATTCCAAGAAAAACACCTGCTACCTACAGTAAAATATGGTGGGGTGTTCCATCATGCTGAGGGGCTGTGTGGCCAGTGCAGGGACTGGGAATATTGTCAAAGTTGAGGAATGCATGGATTCCCCTCAGTATCAGCAGATTCTGGAGTCCAATGTCCAGGAATCAGTGACAAAGCTGAAGCTGCACCGGGGCTGGATCTTTCAACAAGACAACAACCCTAAACACTGCTCAAAATCCACTAAGGCATTCATGCAGAGGAACAAGTACATCGTTCTGGAATGGTCATCTCAGTCCCCAGACCTGAATATAATTGAAAATCTGTGGTATGAGTTAAAGAGAGCTGTCCATGCTTGGAAGCCATCAAACCTGAATAAACTAGAGATGTTTTGTAAAGAGTAATGGTCCAAAATACCTTCAACCGCAATCCAGACTCTCATTGGAACCTACAGGAAGCGTTAAGAGGCTGTAATTTCTGCAAAAGGAGGATCTACTTGATATTGATTTCATTTCTTTTTTGTGGTGCCCACATTTATGCACCTGCCTAATTTTGTTTAAACAATTATTGCACACTTTCTATAAATCCAATAAACTTAATTTCTCTTCTCAAATATCACTGTGTGTGTCTCCTATATGATATATTTAACTGACATTTTTTATTGTAACACCCAATGATTTATACAGGAAGGTTGCCCAAACTTTCGCATCCCACTGTATCTGGTCAAATAAAAAATATCAGTTGACTTCATCTCTATCCTGAATGCTTTGTAACACTTTGATACACGCAATGCTTACCTGTACTACATACATGAAGTTTGGAAACTACTTACTGGCTTTTTTCGGGCATTTCATGCACTTGCTGAAACCCCAGGAAGTCCCCACTGTTCCGCAACAGTCTTCTTGCTTCGAAAGTCCTGGGAGAGGCTTTCCACACTGGTAAAAGAAAGATAACTTAGTTAGTTCATTGACTTCTAAAGTGAGACAACGCAATCCTGAGTATAACAGAAACAGCAATGTTGGTGGTGGTGGTGGTGTGGGGGGAGAGCCTACTAATGAAATGTGACTAAAAAGAGAAAATAGAAGTCAAGGGAACAAACATGTAGTCATGTGATCAAATATGCAGTCTAGGTGTGATAGGAGATTGATGGTTTTAGTGAATGAGTCAAATAGCCAAGTAAAAGATACCATAAATCGTTTTTCTTACTTCTCAAAACACTACAAGAATCAAACTTCTAAATCAAGCCAATGACACGCTAAAATGAATGAATGCTTTTAAGCCCTTTTAATACTGTTGAGGAAAGTTATAGATGCCAACATGCATAATAACTTAGCTTCAGGCAGTCACACTACCAGACTCTTTTTACAATTATACAGATGTCTGCGGTTTAATGGGAAAACCAGGTTTGGAGGAAGACCATAAATTTTACAAGTATTTACAGAAAGTTACATTAACTGCAGATGGTATAGAATTCAACTGCCAGTCAAGCAGTGCAGCTATGTTATGTCTATATGACAGCTATATTTCAGTTATTAAGATGTACAAAGACATGAATCTAGTCAGCTGGTCCAAATGGCTTCAGCTTGTGTGAGCAAGAATGGCATATCCCTGTATAGAACAGAGATCTGCTGGACCACTGCTCTACAGCAGACAGATCAATTGGAAAGGCTACAAAACGTCTTCCAACCATTACCGTAACTAAGCAGTGCTAGCAGCATCTAGTTTATTAACGATTAAATATTTTCGGGAGATCCGACCATATTTATCGAATTGCTGTATTATTGGATCATTTTATTGTATTGTGTGTGGCCACCTTTAGTCTAATTAAACCTTACGGGCACTGCAGTTGTCCTTGGTAGGCTTTGGGGCTCCATATCAATACAGTGGTTGGGGCCCCATATAAATCTTGCACGGGGTCCCAAGCTCCTTTGTTACGCCACTTGTGAACAGCTTCTCACTGACTGTAATATATCCATAACTGCAGAGAAGTATCTTAATGGTGTAACCAATTGGTTGGTCCAGTCTGCTGTGAGAGTCTACAGATGAAGTTTCAATGAACCTCTTACAACCTCCACCAGGACAAAGGGATTTATAAGGAAATTATTTGATATAATCAGTTACAATCAATTGAAGGGATTACAAAGACATGCAGTGAGCACTTTACTATTCCTGGAGTGCCATTTTAAGGAACAAACCCCTTTTTCTTAAAGCACACCTGAACCGAGAGGTATGTGGAGGCTGCCATAATTATTTATTTTAAGATAATACAAATTGCCTGGCTGTCCTACAGATCCTGTGGGCCAGATTTATCAAGAGTGTCGGAGACAAAATATTGGTAGGTTTCTAGAAATCCGTGCAGAACTGTCTCAGGCATCTTAAGAAATCATTAGATAGTGCAGATTCCTTCTAAAACTGTTGTAAAATAGGAGAAGCTAGAAAGGTCTCTCAGACAGTGCAGTGTGTGAGGGAAATTGCTGTTGCTGAGGTAACCAACACACCTGCTGTATTGATAGCAGCAGCATAGGCCCCAACCGTCCCGGATTAGTCGGGGCAGTCCCGGGTTGGTGGGAGGGGTCCCACTATCCCGGGCCACCCCCCCTTGTGTCCCGGCAGGCAGAAGAAATTTAAAAAAAAAAAGATCAAGGCACCAGCCGCGGACAGTTGCAGAAGTGTACTAATGCGGCGCGGAGCAGAGCCGACACCACTAGTTCCTTCCTCGCTCCCTCCCTCTCCATCATGGGCCTCATCGTGAGTCCCCTATGAAAGGCAGAGATCGTGCACAGCGGGCGTATAGTTTACATTACCATTCCGGTGACTGGCTTCCTACTTCCTGTTTCCCATGACGTGAAACTGGAAGTAGGAAGCCGGCCGCCGGAACGGTAATGTAAACTAAACGCCCGCTGCGCACGATCTCTGCCTTTCATAGGGGACTCACGAGGGGGCCCATGATGGAGAGGGAGGGAGCGAGGAAGGAAGGAGGGATGTCGGCTCTGCTCCCCGCCGCATTAGTACACTTCTGCGGCTGGTGCCTTGATCTTTTTTTTTTCCTCCTCTTCCCACTGGCACCCTCTAATCCACCCCCCCACAGAGTGGCACCCTCCAATCCTCCCACAGTGGCACCCTCCTACCCAACCACCCACCCACAGAGTGGCACCCTCTTACCCACCCACACAGTGGCACCCTCCTACCCACCCACACCCTCCTCCCCACTACCAGAGTGGCACCCTCCTACCCACCCACCCAGAGTGGCACCCTGCTAAGCACCCACCCAGAGTGGCACCCTCCAACCCTCCCATCCAAAGTGGCACCCTCATACCCACCCACCCAAAGTGGCACCCCCTCCCCACTCAGAGTGGCACCCTCTTACCCACCCACTGATAGTGGCACCCTCCTACCCACCCACCCATAGTGGCACCCTCCTAGCCACCCATCCAAAGTGGCACCCTCCTAGCCACCCACTCAGAGTGGCACCTTGCTAACCTCCCACCCAGAGTGGCAACCTCCTCCCCACCCAGAGTGGCACCCTCCTTCCCACTACCAGAGTGGCACCCTCCTACCCACCCACCCATAGTGGCACTCTCCTAACCACCCACCCAGAGTGGCACCCTCCTAGCCACCCATCCAAAGCGGCACCCTCCTACCCACCCACCAAGAGTGTCACTATCCTACCCATACATTCAAAGTGGCAGACTCCTACCCACCCACCTAGAGTGGCACCCTCCTGCCCACCCAGAGTGGAACACTCCTCACCACCCACCCAGAGTGGCACCGTCCTCCCCACCCACTGACACCATACTGCCCACCCACTGGCACCCTCCTCCTACCCACTAGCACCCTCCTCCCCACCCTCGTCCCGCCCAGAGTGGCACCCTCCTACCCACCCATCCAAATCTAACCACCCAGATGGGCACCCTCATAACCAACCAACCACCCAGAGTGGCACCCTCCTCCCCACCCATCCATAGTGGCACCCTCCTACCCACCCACCCAGAGTGGCACCCTCCTAACCACCCACCCAGAGTGGCACCCTCCTAGCCACCCATCCAGAGTGGCACACTCCTATCCTACTACCCAAAGTGGCACCCTCATACCCACCCACCCAGAGTGGCAACCTTCTCCCCACCCACAGTGGCACCCTCCTCCCCACTACCAGAGTGGCACCCTCCTACCCACCCACCCATATTGGCACTCTCCTAACCACCCACCCAGAGTGGCACCTCCTAGCCACGCATCCAAAGTGGCACCCTCCTACCCACCCACCAAGAGTGGCACCTTCCTACCCACCCATTCAAAGTGGCAGACTCCTACCCACCCACCTAGAGTGGCACCCTCCGGCACCCTCCTGCCCACCCATAGTGGCACCCTCCTCCCCACCCACCCAGAGTGGCACCGTCATCTCCACCCACTGACACCCTACTGCCCACCCACTGGCACCCTCCTCCTACCCACTAGCACCCTCCTCCCCACCCTCGTCCCGCCAATTGTCACCCTCTCCCACCCTTCTGAAAAATCTAGGGTGTGGCTTAAGGCCGCACAGGGGGCATGGCTTAAAGAGAACCCGAGGTGGGTTTGAAGAATATTATCTGCATACAGAGGCTGGATCTGCCTATACAGCCCAGCCTCTGTTGCTATCCCAAACCCCCCTAAGGTCCCCCTGCACTCTGCAATCCCTCATAAATCACAGCCACGCTGCTGACAAACAGCTTGTCAGAGCTGGCTGTGTTTATCTCTATAGTGTCAGTCTGCTGCTCTCCCCGCCTCCTGCAGAACTCCAGTCCCACCTGCATCCCTTCCCTCCCTGCTGATTGGAGGGAAGGGACGGGGGTAGGGACCGGAGCTATGCAAGAGGCGGGGAGCAGCTGAGACTGACACTACAGATGTAAACATCTGTACACCAGCATGGCTGTGATTTATGAGGGATTGCAGAGTGCAGGGGGACCTTAGTGGGGTTTGAGATAGCAACAGAGGCTGGGCTGTATAGGCAGATCCAGCCTCTGTATGCAGATAACATTCTTTAAACACACCTCGGGTTCTCTTTAAGTGTCCCTCTTTCTCATCTTCCAAAGCTGGGAGGTATGCAGCAGGCTCTGAGGAGGAATTCAGCAAGGGGGAGGAGCACATCACAAATCATGTCTAGTCTGCACTCTGCAGAACTACTATCATTAATCTGCGCCAGTTTAGGGATGGATTTGCAATTTTCTTAACTGTAGTGCAGCTCTATTATTATTATTATTATTTTAGTATTTATATAGCGCCGACATATTACGCAGCGCTGTACAGTGAATATATATATATCTTGTCACTAACTGTCCCTCAAAGGAGCTCACAATCTAATCCCTACCATTGCCATATGTCTATATATTATGTAGTGTAAGTACTGTAGTCTAGGGCCAATTTTTAGGGGGAGCCAATTAACTTATCCGTATGTTTTTGGAATGTGGGAGGAAACCGGAGTGCCCGGAGGAAACCCACGCAGACACGGAGAGAACATACAAACTCTTTGCAGATAGTGCCCTGGCTGGGATTCGAGCTCTAGAAATTCATGCTAAATTGCCACTATTACCTAGGAATTAAGAAGGTTCTTATCATGCAGGACTGTTCTCCCCGCTGGTTAGAACGGCTTAAAGGAATACTATTTAAGTATCTCAAATTTCTGGAAGCAGCATTAATCAATATGGCAATATGAGTCAGAACGAACACAGCATATGCTTCTGCTGTGCAGTGTGTCTTTTTTTAATATACCTTGCAGACAGCGTCCCCTGAACAAACTGACGGCGACGGGTTATTGGGGCAGACCATTATGCTAGAGGTGATGCCTCTTGCCGAGTGCAGCTGTGGACTATACTGTTTTATGCTCCCCAACATCAGTGCAAGTTATCCAGCATGTTACTATGAGGAGGGAGAGACAACAGCTCTCCCTCCCTCTCACTCCAAGTCTGCCCGGCCAATAACACCATGCTTACTTGTCCCCTTCTGCTTGCGTGTGAAGAGAATCGTCAGAAGTTTCCCTTCACACTAGTGAAGCCCGGTTCATGAGGGATTGGCTCATTTGAGCTGGTTCTTTCCTGTGAGTCGAGTGATCTGACTCATCACACTGAACCGAATCAGTTCAGTGAATGAGAAAGACACTGAACCGAATCAGTCCAGTGGATGAGAAAGGATTCCTTTCTCAGAGGGGCGGGGGAGAGGCGGAGGTACGCGTCTGACAGACGCGCGTGGGGCAGGGCTGCGGCGGTTAGCCCTGCCCCAATGCGGAAGCGCTCCCCGGCTGCACGGAGGGGATTTGGGGGTGAAGGGACCCCCGTTTAGCCGCGGGATAGCGGCGTTTTAGCAGGGGCACACATGCCCCTGCTATCTATGAGGTCTGAAGCGAGATTTATCCTCGCTTCAGACTCTCTTTAAAATGTTTGTAAAACACACAATGAATTAACAGGATTTAATAAGCTTTTGAGCAACTCGCCATAGCAGTCAGAACCATGGGGAGTGTTTAATTACCTACTTCATTCCATGTTGTGTACATCATAGAACATTCCAGAGCATTCATAGTTGTGGCGCTGGAAGGCCTGAGGTAATTGAACAATGAGTTTGTGCAGCTGGGCAACATTGTGCCAAGCAGACTATAAACAGGAGATAAATCACATATCCACATATTGTACAGTTTCTGAGCGAGACTTCCAAAACCAATACCAAATCCACATTTTCACTGTGAAGTAGGACATTCCTGCAATATTTTACAGCCTGTATTTGTGCGAACGGAGATGGCAAGAAATACAGACTACTAGTTTTCAGCAACAGTTAGGACTGGACTTCCATCATCGCTTTGTATTCATACTATTAAAGCACAGCTCTGATTCTGATTTTACCAAGCAATATATTCTTATGATAGATAAAGAAACTATGAGCAAAATCCAAGATTTAAAGTACCTTTCAATGGCACAGGTACAACCGCAAGTGAGAGCCTCAAACTTCAAAGAGTTATCAACTTACAGAGAGCATCATTGTGTCACCCCTGCCACTGCTGGACTTTCTCCACACATCGAGACTGCGGTCTAGGGCCAACAGGATAACACATGAACCGTCTCACCCTGGCAGCAATTTCTTAAAGGGTAACTGAAGTGAGAGGGAAATGGAGGCTGCCATATTTATTTCCATTTAAGCACAATGTTCTCCCCAGCCTCTTTTAGCCGGACGCTCCACCCGGCTAGTTCTGGTGAGCCCCCAGCTGTAATCAGCTCACTCCCTCCTATGCTATGAGCAAAGATGCGCACAGAAGCACCGACCCTGCATTCTGTCATCTCACCCACCCGGCTACTTTTTCATGCCACCCGGCTACTATTTCATGCCACCTGGCTACTATTTCATGCCACCCAGCTGGAAATTCTGGGGCGAACACTGAAGCAATACCAGTTGCCTGGCTGTCCTGCTGATCCTCTGCCTTTAATACTTTTGGCCATAGGTCCTAAAAAAGCATATACATAGCAGATGTGTAACGATCGGTGTAACACAGAGAGGGTCTGATTATTGGTGATCTGCAGCATCACCAAGAATACAGATATATACCCGATTATTGATGATCTGCAGTATCACCGATAATCAGATATATCGCTAACCTCTGGACACCGGAGAGATATGAGTGTTTTGGTGCAACAGTAAATACTTTGAGAGCAATACCTGGAGAACAGGTATCAGAGCAGTAGGCTATACTGAAAAAGAGAACAAGTGCCTTCCAGTAACCTGAGAATCTCCCGAAGGGAGGAGCCAGGCCAGGAGTTGGAAGGACCAGAGCGTTAGTTACACCAATAGGAGAGTGTCACTAATGATCTGTGAACTATCTCTAAGGTAGGGAGATAGCTCTCGAGGTCGGGCAAGCCAGATCGGCAACACACGGACAGATAAGTACAAAGACAGGAGACAGATTCAGTAATCCCAAGACATGCAGAGTTTGGCAACAGAATATCAGATATAGCGAAGTACCAAATCAGTAATCAGAAGAGTGGTTAGGAAAGCAGAAGGCCATAACAGATAATAAACAATGCCTAGTCTTGGTGTGAGCTCCGTGATCATCAACACCCTGGAACTAGTCTAGAGTATAACAGAATGATAATACAATTCCCTAGTCTGGGTGTAAGGTCCTTGATCATCAACACCCTGGAACTAGTCTGGATATAACAACTGGTAACACAGAATCTAACAAAAGGTCTGAGTGCTTCCACGTAGTGATCGCAACGGCAGACAACCAGTGAATGACCAGCACCCAGTATATATAGCACAGCGCTCTCCAGTGCCTCCCCTAAGTGCTGGACCAATGGGAACTGGTTGAATCGTCAGCTGACCGGCTTGGTCAGCTGACTCCCTTCTGGCTGTCATAAAAGTTCTGCCTCAGCTCGCGCGCGCGTCCTTCTGAACCTGTGTGGACTATCAGTCCCAGCCACACCCGCCGCGCTGGACGCGGAACCAGCCGCACCGCTATCAGGGCATGCGGCGGTTTCTCCGCGTTCAGCCATAATGGTAGATGTAGGCCTACGCGTGCAAACCGCCGCGTTGGACGTGGAATCAGCCGCCTTGTTCTCTACACATGCGGCGGCTTTTCCGCGTTTTCTCACAAGATGTTTCTGACATTATTGTCAGATCTGACAAGATTAGCTACATGCTTGTTTCTGGTGCTATTCAGACACTACTACAGCCACATAGATCAGCAGGGCTGCCAGGAAACTGGTATTGTTAAACCTATACTTTAATTCCTTTAAGTGTGTCTTCGATGTTCATTATCATTGTCTGATATTTGCACTATGCACTATGTCCTATGACTAATGCCATGTGTACCCCAAGCAATTCAGGGTGATATATCCTTCATACTTAACGAATAAAGTTGATTCTGATATAAAAAAAACCACACAAAAATACATGCAAATGTCTGTTCAAAGAAGAATACAAAAAAACCCCTAAAATGGAGAATCATGCCTGCGGAAGAACAAATGCATAAAACGCTAGGACAAGTATGAACAGTCCCATAAGGCTCTTAAAAGGATGATTAAATCAGACATAAAAAAAGTAGTTTTACTTACTTGGGGCTTCCACTGGCCCTCTGCAGTTGCCCTGTGCCCATGCCAGTACTCTAGGATCCTCTGGTCCCCCACCGCGGCTCAGTTTTGATTTCGCCGACTGAGCCTGTCGCCGGCCACTGTGCCTGTGTGGCCTTGGCCACCTGGATCCTCGTTCACGCTCTCAACGCCGGGAGTGGCACTAAGACAGGCTGACACCTTTCCCTCCACTGCGGATATCCTCCAAGAAGACCAATGGATTCATTTAGCTAAACCGCGCTTCTCTTCCTGCATCCTGGACTCCTCACTGAGGTCTCGTGCCCGCTGCTAACTGGAGAGCCCGCTTCCTGGCTGCCATCTAAGAGGGACACAAGCTGACTCAGGCTGATCCTTACCAACGGCCACTACATTCCAGGTGAGACCTGTCCTGGATAGGACAGTGTAATTGCTACTTTCTGCCAGTCTCAAAGTGCTCTTTTGTTCTTAGCCTTGCATGGAATGAAGAGTTTGATAGTTGTATGAGTCCATGTCTCTTTTTAGTCAGCCTAACATGCCCCATTTACCTTAAAACAAAGGTAGCACTTAGTCAACAAAGGCATTAACTTGAACAATCTCCATTCTCTATATCCTAAGCACTGATTGCAGTGTGAGTGGTGTCTTATCATTAACACTCTAGGCACTGTTTTTATCCCTGCTTTCTGGCCAAGTACCATGTTTACCAGTCCTAAATACAAAACAACATTCTATATTAAAATGATTCTAAAGTTGAAACCCATAAGTGAAAACTGGTGGTAACATGCTGGCTGGACTTCCTGAGATGTACATCCAAAACTCCAGGACCACCAACACATCATATCACACCATACCAAGCTGTACTGGATTATTGTCTAAAAAAAGAACACTGTAAATGGGCGGATGTGACCACAAATTACACAATTGCTCACAAAATGTTAACTAACCTTTGGTATAATCTGATAGAACCCAGGGATGGCCTGCAAATATTTTTCACATGATGACGAAATGTTAAATAAATTCCAGTCATTTCTACAGAACAACTCATGTCCTTCAATGATATCCAGCAGAGAGGATGCTTAAAAGAAAAGTCAAGCACAATGATATCATGTCTGTCTGCCTCTACCTACACTATACCATGAAGACAGATCAACCCGGATAACTAATGAGAATAGGCCCACAGAAACTTGGTTCAGCACATAATATTCAGCAAGAATGTTTCAAGGATTTGATTTTCTTGAGGGAACTGTCAAGAATCTACATTTGTATTGGCTCGCATGTGAAATTCTTTGCATACAAAGAAACCAAGCAGATTTCTTACATTAAGGTAATCATATCTGCATATAACTTATATTGCCATTTGATATATCTCTAATCCTATGATATTTCATGGTATTGATCTTATCCGAGATCTTTAGGGGATAGCGCATTAGCACAGTAAATGGATCCATGCGGATTTTCAACAGTATATTTTATTTTTAAAATGTCTAGTGCCAAACCATGAGTTTTAAGACTTTCCAGACTGCTTTCCTGTTCACTGAAGTGGGTTTATTTGTTCTGTGGCCCTCTGCCTGAAGAGCATGGTGAGTGGAGGGAATGTGGGAACAATGTCATACACCTGACTTCATTTTACATTCTTCTGACAATGTGGAAGTCTAGAATGTGGCCATGAACTGATGTTTTGGGTTAGTTTACATACACTTTAAACTAATTCAATAGAGTACATAAAAACTTGAGTTCTTTTTCATCCGCAACACTGCCTAGTTATATGGAATAAAAGTAAAGGCCTTTGATTTTGTGGTGTGTGAGAGATGTAATGGGTCCCTGGGCAAGGTAGAGATTGTAATGGGGCCCTGGGCAAGGTAGTAGATTTGGGGCCCCGTGTAGTCCTTTTAGTAAGCTGAAGCAAAGAAAGGTCAAATAAGGTGGCAGATGGGCCCCTTGACACCCACTAGGCCCCAAGCACCTGCCTAGGTTGCCTGGTGGATGATCCTGCTCTGATGTCACTGCAACCTTTGTTTTCTGATGATGTCATTTTGAGGCAGAAAATAATATTTGGCATTTTAGTCTAAATGGTCCTCATCTCATCGGTTCCTTTTACTCCCAGGGGAGCATAGAGTATCCATGAGGCTCCCCATTTAGATCTATTTGTTGCTATTCTCATTCCAGGTTTTTCCCATTTGTCCAATTTCTTCTTTCACTGATATTCTTCATGTTCTTTGAGGCCGTCCCCTTTTTTCTTGATCTCTGTGGATTCTGTCCTAGGGCTTTTCTTTCTACATATTCTTCTCCCTTCCTGGATGTGTGGCCTATATTTTATTTAACTGAATTTCTATTGGTAGCTGGTAAAGAATAAAAATACAAACTATTGGGTTTTTCTTTTTAGATTTTTTATTTCTCTATCTAGGGTACACCTGGATACATTCTCAATTTGATTTCTTAACTCAATTTTTTTTACATCACTTTTGCACCAACATCTCTGGTAACACTTCCCAACAGGGCGGTGGAGTCGTAGTTTTAATCGAGGAGTTGGAGCAATTTTTGGGTAGCTAGAGTCGGAGTTGGGGGTTTCATAAACTGAGGAGTTGGAGGCAGGAATTGGATGATTCCTGTACCAAATCCAAAGCCCTGGTAAGTATTAGACTAAGGAATCGGAGCCGAGGAGTCGAGGCGTCGGAGCATTTTGGGTACTTGGAGTCTGAGCTGGGGTTTCATAAACTGAGGCGTCGGAGTCTGATGATTTTGGTACCAAATCCACAGCCCTGGTAAGTATTACCGGTAGACTAAGGAGTCTGAGCCATTTTGGGTACCTGGAGTCGGAGTTGAAGTCGGTGGTTTCATAAACTGAGGAGTCGAAGTTGAATGATTTTTGTACCGACTCCACAGCCCTGCTTCCCAAATAGGTAAACAACTTCACCAGTTCTATGCCATACTCACTAAAATTCTATCTATCTGTATCGGTATTGTTTATGCTCACTACTTTTGTTTTGTTGGCATTGATGCGTAATCCTGAAATTTCATTTCATTTTGAGAGAGAGAGAGAGACTGACTAAAAATTTCTGTTTCCTCAGAACTCTCCCCAGTATACTGTCAACAGGAATATTGTTGACACATGGCTCCTGTGCTGCATATGGAAATTAGCCCTTAGTCAACGACTTACAACAGCTCTGAGTGGAGATAGGACACTGGATCTCAGTGCTAGTTCAGGCCTAGCGATTCAGAAATTTAGACGAATAGCGCTACATTAGCGTGAAGCCATGTCAGTTTAGTTCAAAGGGTTGTTCAGATGAACATGATTAAACGTCCATGACTCGGTGGGCTACGGATTAGACTACCATAAAATAAAAGAGTACATTTTGGTGGTTTGTTGTGGTCTATGAAGAGCAACTACAGCAGCTAAATGCACCAAAATGGCAGGAAAAGAACACTACACCTGAGGAACATTGCAAAAAGGGGGAAAAAGATGTATAGCAACAGTGCCCTTTAGTTAGAAGTATTTTCACTTGCAGTATGAGCTGTATCTGGTGTCAGCAAGTGTTAAAGAAAAAATGTAAACAAGGATTGAACTTCATTCCAATCAAAAGCTGATACCCCCTTTCGCACGATACATGGTTACCTTTTCTGAAATAGATCATGTGGTGAAACCCCTCCTACAGTGTGATGTTATGACCATGGTCCTGACAGTTTGCGGTCTGTGAACCTTGTTGCATTGTGGGAAATAATAGCTTTTTCCACCAACTCTCAGTAACAAACATTCTGCTCAGATCACCTGGCAGAACTAAAGATGCCACCTCCAGTGATACATTTCAAAATGTAAATTAGGGAGAGGGAAGATCTTACAGTGGGCAAACAATGACTAAATAATTTATAAAATAATATTGTAAAAAATAAGCAATTTTATTCATGACGTTATTTTCACTACAGTTTCTCTTCCTGTGTCTTGGTCTGCTTCTCATAAAGCAGCATGGTGGCCCAATGACTAGCACCCTCGCCTTGCAGTGCTGAGTCCCCAGTTCAAATCCCAGCCAGGGATGAATCTGCAAGGAGTTTGTATGTTCTCCTTGTGTCTGCATTGGTTTCCCCAGGCACTCCGATTTCCGCCCACATCCCGAAAACATACAGATAAGTTATTTGACTTCCCCCTAAAAATTGGCCTTAGACTACGATGGACATATTACTGTGATAGGGATTAGATTGTGAGCTCCTCTGAAGAATAGTTAGGCCGGGACCACACAAACGCACATGTTTTTTCACAGTAGCTAATGTAATTGATAGAGAAAACTTACAAAATGTGCAGAATTATCATGCAGAATGTCAGTTTTTTTTTCTGCACGTGAAAAAAACACATCAAGTGTGAACTAACTCATTGATTAACATAAGATCTCAGTTTTTCTGTGCAGAAAACACGCAGGAAAACAAGTCAAGTGTGTTTCCTGCCTTAGTGACAAGAATATGGGGTTTATTCACTACCGTGCTATGACAAATAGCAAGCCTTATCAGAGATAACACACCTTATCAGAGTTAACACACCTCATCAGAGTAGTACAGCGAGTGCTACGAACCCGCAGGGGCTCAGGGCAGGACGAGTGCCATTGCCAATTAGCAGACATAAGTTTGTAGCGATTGGTATGCTACTCTGATAAGATGTGTTATCTCTGATAAGGCGTGCTATCTCTGATAAGGCACGTTATTTGTCATAGCACGCGGTTTAGTGAATCAACTCCTATGTACTCTGTAAAGGACTGTGAAAGATGTCTGCATTATACAGTATAAATACAAAATAATAACAACAATAAAGCAATAATTTTAACATTGAATGTGGGCAAAAGGTTCTCTTCTTAGAATTCGTAACAAGGACAACAACCTAGAAGCAGGAGGCATTGGTCATTGCAATAAAAAGTTAGAGCTGCAGCCTTCTGGGTTTGCTGGTTAAAAGTACCACAGGGCATCCCTTTTGCATGACATGACACTACAAAGCATGGGTAAAGGCTCGTTTCCATTTAGCAAAGCAGGAGCCGTGTGTCAGCGTGGCTCTGCATTCCACGTGACTCCCTCGAGAGGCGGCACTTGCGTTCCCATTCATTATAATGAAAGGGATTGTGGGTGCAATTGCCTCAAAATACAGGCAACCATGTGCTGTGATTCAGTAGTGAATCGCAGCGCATGTATGGAAGCATCAGAGAGTGCAGTCTATGCACTCTCTGCTGTCCCAGTGATTGCATTTCCATAAGCATGGCTGAAATGCAGGCAACCATGTGCTGAGATTCAGTGATGAAAAAATATCTCCTTGGAGAAAACCAGGGAGAAAAAGTCAGTTGGATTTGGACCAATTTCCCTTATTCAATTAACTTGTTCTCCTAAGTTTTCTTTAAGGTGATATTTTCACACCTTATCAATAAAATGACTTTTAGGCCACCAGTTAGCAAAAAGATACGAAGAATAATTTTGACAGTACTTTTTCACCCACTTTTTGGTACTTTTCATTTACAGAAAAGTTATTTTAATCAACAAATACAAAAAAATCTCTTGGGAGAAAACTTAGGAGAAAAAATGAATTGAATAAGGGCGGGTTTCCACTAGGAGTCGCAGTCATTTCCGATTCGGGCGTGGCTACGGTCATGCTGCGAATCACTAAGCTATAGGGATTTGGGTGTGTGCTGCCATACAGAATCGCATCTCAGTGTGATTTGGACTGAAGCCCATAAAAGGTATAGGCAGTGCTTCCCCGCCCAGATCACGTGTGAGGAAACGCTGCCAATTTGCCTCAAATTTGGGCATAGTGAAAATGGGCTCTAAGGGTCAGTTAGATTTCTACCATTCTACTGCTGGTTCTTAATGCCAGTTCCAATGAGCACTAAAGTACATTTTAGAGCCCAGGTCTTCAGGAGTAGATGTGAGGTTCATTTTCTTCAGCAAGAACAGAAATAACAATCACAACCTGTTTAAATCTTCCCCACTCGGTCTATAAATGATGAAATGGCTGTCTGGACTTTGACTTTTACATGGAAAGAAAGAAAGTAATTAAAACCGTATTTTGTCAAATAAACTTCTGAGTATTTGTGTGTAAAACATGTTCATTAGTAAAAAAATATGATTCATACTTAAACCACAAACTGGTGGTTTGTTTCATGACATTCAAATAATCCAAGCTCTAAACTGTAGCAATGTCTTCACAACAGATTTATGCTTCTGCCCTTTTTTTTGCACACAATGATTTGTTAAGATGAAATATCAAAAATGAAGCCTAAAAATGCCAGATCTCTGGGAAATGTAATGCAGATGCCAATGGCAGTTGAGCACAGCCCCATGAGAGAATTACATTAATTTAAAAAACACAAAACTTGGCTTAACAGCTCTGAGTGTCATTCTGCAATGACCTCAGCCTCAGCACGTGCCAGAATCCGTTGAAGCTACCCCTCCCTCTTGCCTTTCCAATGGCTTAATACATTTCAGAAACCATTACAAGCTGGGCACACATTTTCTAGCATTCCTTGCTGAATATGTTTTTTTCTCCTTGTTTAGTGATGGTGGGATAATATCAGAGGTTGGATGCCATGGCAAGTAAATCATGGAATCCTAAACAACTCAATAGCCCCAGAATCCAATGGCCCTTCTGAAGCGGCTGCATTAACCCTTCATTGATGCTTAATTTGTAATGATCATGCTTTGAACAGTGGTAATCATGAACAAAACTATTCCCTTTCCCCTGCTTTTGCCTTTACCAAACTGTAGCTGTTCTTGGAAAGCAGATTTTATTATGGACCATGTAATTGTTATCTAGGCAATGTTGTGGATAGCCCACTGTAAAAGTAGGGATAGGGCCCATCAAGCGGCCTTTGAATGTGGGCACGGTGTGCACTAGATAAATTGCGTATGCCCACCTGTTAGACCACAACTTGCTCCTGAGGAAGTAAATTCTGATTTACAAAACACTTTGACCTGCATTTGTGTACAGCTGTGGCACATATAGTGGCTGAATAGTGCACTGGTTAAAGTGAACCTCCAGACTAAAATTCTACTCAGCAGCACTGAAAAGGCTTGGTGTTTCTTTAACAGTTTCACAGCATCAGAACTTTGTTTTTCTAACCAAAGCCTCCTTTTTAGCTGCACAGAAGCTAAACTCCACCCCATCAAAGAAAACTGCCCAGGCATTTTTCCCCTGATGCTGTGCAAAGCATGATGGGATTTCTGATGTTGTTCTTGTTGCCTAGCAGCTGGGACTAGTGATCAGGACACAGAACAGTTGGAACTGTGTCTTATGCTCCTTTCAACCAAAAAGATGGCTGCCCTCATGAAACCACAAACCTTTGCCTGTTCTTTTAAAACAGGATGTGTCAGAGATTATATTACCTATTTTAATTAACATAACTAATGTAACTTAATCACAGTATGTTTGTTTAGGCTGAAGTTCTTCTTTAAGGGCTCTGCCTTTGACACAGGTGACCAGGGTTTTAATCTCGGCTCTTTCTGTTCAGTAAGCCAGCACCTATTTAGTTGGAGACCTTGGACAAGACTTCCTAACACTGCTACTACCTATAGAGCACAGCCTAATGGATGCAGCGCTGGTACTTTGAGTCCGCAGGGAGAAATGCACACTATAAATGTCCTGTGTCTTGTATTGTCATATATGCTGGGACTATACTATCATCTGAACCTGTTCAACTGAGTAGTCCTTTCCCACCATAAACCTTGGAGGCAATTTCCCAGTTATTTTGTGCATTTTGTGTACTCTTATTCTGACACCTATTCCATGTCTATATGTATGCATAAACTTCAGAGATAAGTATGTAAGAAGAGTTTACTTTCTTGTTCTTAAATTATCAGGGCGACTGTATGTCTAATTACAGTGGGTTGCAAAAGTATTCAGCCCCCTTGACGTTTTTCACATTTTGTCATATTACTGCCACAAACGTGAATCAATTTTTTTGGAATTCCACAGGAAAGACCAACACAAAGTGGTGTACACATGAGAAGTGGAACGAAAATCATACACGATTCCAAACATTTTTTTACAAATAAATAACTGCAAAGTGGTGTGTGCATAATTATTCGGCCCCCTTTGATCTGAGTGCAGTCAGTTGCCTATAGACATTGCCTGATGAGTGCTAATAACTAAATAGAGTGCACCTGTGTGTAATCTAATGTCAGTACAAATACAGCTGCTCTGTGAGGGCCTCAGAGGTTGTCTAAGAGAATATTGGGAGCAACAACACCGTGAAGTCCAAAGAACACACAAGACAAGTCAGGGATCAAGTTATTGAGAAATTTAAAACAGGCTTAGGCTACAAAAAGATTTCCAAAGCCTTGAACATCCCACGAAGAACTGTTCAAGCGATCATTCAGAAATGGAAGGAGTATGGCACAACTGTACACCTACCAAGACAAGGCCATCCACCTAGACTCACAGGCCGAACAAGGAGAGCGCTGATCAGAAATGCAGTCAAGAGGCCCATGGTGACTCTGGACGAGCTGCAGAGATCTACAACTATTAGTCATGCACTGTACAAAGTTGGCCTTTATGGAAGAGTGGCAAGAAGAAAAGCATTGTTAACAGAAAGCATAAGAAGTCCCGTTTGCAGTTTGCCACAAGCCATGTAGGGGACACAGCAACCATGTGGAAGAAGGTGCTCTAGTCAGATGAGACCAAAATTGAACTTTTTGGCCAAAATGCAAAACACTATGTGTGGCGGAAAACTAACACTGCACATCACTCTGAACACACCATCCCCACTGTCAAATATGTTGGTGGCAGCATGATGCTCGGGGGGGGGGGGGGGGGGGGGTGCATCTCTTCAGCAGGGACAGGGAAGCTGGTCAGAGTTGATGGAAAGATGGATGGAGCCAAATACAGGGCAAACGTGGAAGAAAACCTCTTGGAGACGGCAAAAGACTTGAGACTGGGGCGGAGGTTCACTTTCCAGCAGGACAATGACCCTAAACATAAAGCCAGGGCAACAATGGAATGGTTTAAAACAAAACATATCTATGTGTTAGAATGGCCCAATCAAAGTCCAGATCTAAATTCAATCGAGAATCTGTTGCAAGATCTGAAAACTGCTGTTCACAAACGCTGTCCATCTAATCTGACTGAGATGGAGCTGTTTTGCAAAGAAGAATGAGCAAAGATTTCAGTCTCTAGATGTGCAAAGCTGGCAGAGACATACCCTAAAAGACTGGCAGCTGTAATTGCAGAAAAAGGTGGTTCTACAAAGTATTGACTCAGGGGGCCGAATAATTACGCACACCCCACTTTGCAGTTATTTATTTGTAAAAAAAATTTTAGAATCATGTATGATTTTCGATCCACTTCTCACGTGTACACCACTTTGTATTGATCTTTCACGTGGAATTCCAATAAAATTGATGCATGTTTGTGGCAGTAATGTGACAAAATGTGGAAAACTTCAAGGGGGCCGAATACTTTTGCAAGCCACTGTATATGACTTAAATGAATAAATGTGGAGTTTTAATGCGCCAATCCTATCCTCTGTGGATCATCATTATGCCATTTAACGTTCCACTCAGTGACCTCCTCAATACCCAATTATTTGCTTCACAATTTATTTGGCCAGCGCTCACACCCAATCCAACAAACAGCAATACTATCTATTTAGTCATTTATTTGCCCTGAAGAACAGTTAAAAGAAGATAACTAGGAAGTCATTAGGAAGCATGCAGAAAACTACGTAAGAACATGCATACTTCCCACCAAATATTCACAGTTAACAAAGTGAGAACAAGTCATGTTGTCCAATTTGCAAAGATGCATTTGATGTTCTTGTGTGGAGATATTTCAGTCAGTGTTGCACTGCTTTTGACTGTTTACTTCCTAAGTATTAATTATCTAAATGGGATGTAGAGATTGAACGGTAATTTAACTTTGGGCTTGAAGCCCTGATATTGTGTTGTTGATTGGCACCTCCTGTGACACTAGTTGGCAACAGCCTTAAAACACAAGGTATCAATGGGTCTCTTGGCATAGGAAACAAGTTACTGCTGGTATATTGGAAGCAGACACCAGAATGGATAATAAAAGAGAAGTCATATATCATGCTCAGGAGATAATGGCAAAAGCACAAGGCACCATCTGCAAAAAGCACACAGGAAAGACTGTAAGAGTATGATTCACTATAGCTAGGTAAAGTGCAAATACCAAGAACTGGCATTATGGGTATTTCTGCCATCAGGGGTGGTGCAGCACTAGCCTTCTTAATTGCAGGTGAAGCTACTTCTATTATGAAGCTAAGTATAACGTACAAAACAGGGACGTGCTCTAAACATTTCACTGACTTCCTAGAAGGGAAAAGTTTATAAAACATTCCTTACACTTTTTTTTTGTTTTTAATTAGCTTTATACTTTATTTATTTATTTTAAAGAACCACATTTGACACACTGTCCATGTGTACCTGTACAGTGATTTCAAAAGTGACATAGCCAGCCATGGCACTCCTTCACCACTATACTTTTATTCATCAAATTGCATTCCCTGACCACTGTACTTTTATTCATCAAATCTGCAGGCAAGTGTCATGGTTGGCTATGTGCAGTTCAATGTCCTGTGCAGGCACTGTGTCCCTATCCATGACCATAGAGCCGTGCTCCGCTGCAGTTGCAGCCAGTCATGGCTCTGAAATTGTGATACTTCACAATTTTCCAGAAGCATGGCAAGCTAATGTTTTTTGTTTTTTATTATAGATTATACCTGTTCTGTGCACAGTGCTGACATTAACAGCAAAACGCAGATAATATAACATTTGTGTGCTGTTTCTCTGCCTCTGACACTGGCCGAGAATAAACATGCAGATCAGATGCTTTGACTCCGCTGGCTACATGCTTGTTGCAGGGGTGTTGTAAGAACCTATATGTTGGTTGCTATTGGCAACAGCACAACACACCTTTTACTCTAGCACCAGCAACTCATTAGAGCTGCAACTCACAGCGACAGCATACAGGAGATAGAGTGGAGACAGCCACCTTCAACTTTAAGGGGTTTATTCAGCAAACAGGCATCTTTTGATACATGTTGATTTCTTCAGAGTAGAAAAAGTCTTTCCTATGTCCTCTGTACATCACATATATTTACAGCATACAGACATGAAGCTAGTATTCTAACTAGGAAGCGTAGGGAGCAGGACAGCATGCAGAAGACGAAGTGAAGTAAAGTAAAGTCTCTGCCATCCTGTCTCCATATTTTATATGAACATCAAAGAGTTAAATTCTGACATCACCCGAGCCATACCCCCAAGCCTACAATTGGCGGGCATGGGCATGTGACCCACTTCATCATCTAATATACCAGTGCTTTAAAACCTAGTTACGAAGAATGCAATGTTTTCCCAATATCGGCTTTGTTTACCGTTTCGTCGTCTAACTGTCGGTACAGTTAAACATGATAACCCATTTTGTGTTCTTCTAGAGGAACATGTTTCTTGTAAATGACTGCATAATTTCTCTCCAAGAAACGATGCTTAAAGAGACCCTGCATCTCAAGTCTTTACTAGACTTTAGTACCTAAGGCCTAGAATTCAAGTATACTTACATTCTAACAGGTGTGACTCAAAAACAACTAAAGCTACATATTCTGCATGACAGATAGGCAACTTCCATTATTTATTAGTGAATAAAGATGGCAGCCTCCATATTCCTTTCACTTCAGGTTCCCTTTAAGAAAAAGCAAGATTTAAGTCCAGCTCCCTGTCTGCTCAAACCATGCTAAAATTATGACCATGTTTGGACAAACCAGCCCCATAATCCGCAAAAATCAACGCATTTTATTATTGAAATCTACACCTCACCTGCAGTAACGATAGGAGTTGTATTATTTATTTATTGCATGCAGATGAACAATTATATAGAAAGTTATAAAAATGCAGTCTTAGAACAGTAAGACAGATGCAGAATGCATTAGCAATTTGTGGAACTTTTCAGTCGGGCAGGTCTCCCGGCTGAATTAATTACACAAACCTAACGTTTTCTCTATATTTGACATTCTCCAAGCTGGAAAGCATTTCCAGAAATACAAGTTTATGCAAAATCTAAAACCTTGATTTATTTCCATACAAAGAAGTGCTTGTCAAAGGGGG